>NW_003299110.1:539295-602471 GCF_000151645.1 Tuber melanosporum | reverse complement strand
ATGATTACGTACAGCTATCTTTATCTTTATTGCAACGTTATAGTTACACTGAGGAAAGCTCTTCACGAAGAAGAGTTAGAAAAAGTTTATCTTTGGCCTTCCAGACTAAAGACAAAGGTCTTGTACTATCTGCAACGTAGGCAGAGGCCAAGTGCTATCGTAATACTAAGGACTGAAAGAAAAGAAGAAATAGAAGAGAAGTATCATTTCCCGTCGCCAAGAATCAACCATCCGAGGAGTGATCATTACACCTTTTTCCACAATCCTGATGTGA
Source organism: Tuber melanosporum (assembly GCF_000151645.1). Lineage (NCBI taxonomy): Eukaryota > Fungi > Ascomycota > Pezizomycetes > Pezizales > Tuberaceae > Tuber > Tuber melanosporum. The sequence goes on along the minus strand of NW_003299110.1, from coordinate 602,197 downwards.
ATAATGTTCTCTTATTCGTTATTATATTCTTTGGAAAGCCATGCAGTCTGAAAACCTCTCCCAGAAATGTCTGTATAAAATTCCTTATATCCATCTCCTTTCAGACTGGAATCAAATAGCTCATTTTGGTCAGGCAATCTACCACAACGAGGATGCTATCGCATTCTTCTGATGGGGGTAGGTCCTTAATAAAATTCGTTGTAAGTGTTTCCCATGGTCTTTCGGGAACTACATTTGATTTCAGTCATCTGTAAGGTACGTCTTTTACCGTTTTTGTCCTTCGGCATATGTTGCAACTTTTGACATATCTTTTGCCGTCTTCTTGTAGTCTTAGCTAATAGAATAACCTTGTGATAAACTCCATCATTTTAGCCCTTCCTCTGTATCATGCTGTTAGGATATCGTGATATTTTCATATGATACTTGTCCTTATCATCTCTTCCTCTGGAATCCTTTGTTTTTCATCGTACCACATATTTTCATCTTCCTGTTGGTATAACCCAAGGGCAATTCCCTTCATTTCCTTTTTTCCTTCCTCCAATGCTTCTCTTATTGCATGAATTGTTTTGTCTTCTTTGATTGCCTCTTTGATTCCTCTTTCTTCCTCTGATCTGAATTCAATAACTTCCATTGCTCAAAAATAAGCTTTTGGTAATAGCGCTCGCTTTTTTTCTTTTGATACTTTCATCTTCTTTCATTTGTAGTTTGTCACTTGCAATCCTTGTGAGAGCGTCTGGTTTTCCGCTGTCTTTTCCTGGCTGGTATTCTATCTTGAAGTTGTATTTACTAAGGTGTTCTATCCATCTTATCTGGCGATCATTCAATTCCTTCATAGTCATAAACGCGACCAGAATTTTGTGATCAGTGAGAACTTGGACCAGGTAGTCATTGTTCAGAACTTATCTTCTTTATTCTTTCAATGCTTGAACTATTGCTAACAGTTCTTAGTTGGTAACGTTGTAGTTACATTCTGCTCGAGTCCATAACTTGAACCGATAAGACACTGGCCTCCATTTTCCATCTTTAAATCGTTGTGACAGTATGCCAGAGCATACCTATTTCAAGGCATCCATTTCGATCATTGTTTTGCAGTTTAGGTTGAAATGGACCAGTATTAGTCACGAGAATAGATACATCCTGATAGCATCATATGCTTTTTATTCTGGTTCTCTCCATTAAAACTTCTCCCCATTACAATTTCGTCTCCTTTTTGGTTAAGTTATAGAGAGGTTTTGTAAGCCTGCTAAATCCTTCTATGAACCTTCGACAAATGTTACAGAATCCCATACAGCATTGAACGTCCGCTTGGTTGTTAGGTTTGGCCCAATCCCATATTACTACAGTTTTAACTGGGTCCACCTTAACTCTGCTTTGATTGATGATGAATCTGAGGTATTCGGTTTCATCCTTATGGAATTCACATTTGGTTGGTTTGATATTTATTCCTGATACCTGTATTGCAGCCATGATGTTACTGATATCCTTCTGCTGTGGTTGCATATTTTCTTAATAGACTAGTACATTGTCTAGGTATATGATGCACCATGTATCGAGGTACTTGTTGAGTACCTTGTTGATCCATCTTTGCAATGAAGTTGGTACATTGGTTAGCCCAAAGGGCATAACCAGGTATTTGAACATTCTATATCTTGAGGCGAAGGTGGTCTTCTATTTGTCTTCAGTATTAATTCATATGTTGTAGTATGTGTCCTTAATGTCTAATTTGGTGAAGTATTTTGCAAATCTTAATCTGTCCAATACTTCCTCAATCTAGGGTAGCTGATACCGGTCCTTTTTGGTTACTGAGTTAAGGGCTCTGTGGTCGACACCAAGTCGTATCTTTCTGTCTTTCTTTTTGACGAATAGTATAGAAGATCCTCCTGATACAAAGGAGTCTCTGATCTATCACCTATTTAGGTTTTGTTCAATATACTTTCTGAGTTCTTCTAGTTCAGTATCTCCAAGTAGATACAGCTTTTAGTAGAGAATTTCCTTTCGTTTTTCCATCTTTTCGTCTTTGTTTAGCTGAATTTCATGGTCAATTCCGGCTCTTCTGGGTGGTAGCTGAGTGGCTTCATCTGCTTGGAATAGATTCGTGAATTGATGGTATTCTTTTGGAATCAAATCTTTGCATCCCTTTTTACTCTCATATTTCTTGTCTTGGATCAAGAGCTCTGTACTAATATTGATTTTTACTAGGACTGCTCCTTTGTCTCCATATGTCTATTTGAGAACTCCAGTAGTGTCTCCTATTCGATAGTATCTTCCAAAGACCTGTGCTGTGATATCTTTAATCTCTACTTTTGTGTCTGGCTGTGTTTGGTCTGTACTTCCAAACCCTTTGTTTCCACTTATTGTTTCTTCCAATTGATCCACTTTATGTAGATCTTCGTTGTAGATCTTTTCAGTGATCAAGTGTGTGATTTGATCACCTTTTTGGACTTCGTAGCTCTCTTGAGCCAGGTTAGCTAGAACCACCTTAATTTCATCTGTATAGTCGGCATTGATTACCCCAGCAATGGTCATAAGTCGATGTTTGACTGCTAGACTACTGTAGAATGCTATCTGTCAATAAGTGCTGTCTAGTAGTCATATGGCTATTCCTGTCGCTATCATTACTTGCTCATTGGCAGGTATCTTGGTCCTCTCACTAGCAGACAGGTAGTGTCCTGCTTCTTTCTTGGAACCCTTGGTAGGAGATTTTGCCTCTTGGTCCAGTTTTTATATCCGCACTCTCTTGTCTTACCCCATCTCGGCAAGCTTTGCATGCAAAGTGTCCTCTTCCACTTTTCATATTGGTGTTGAGTAGACTACTGGACTACTGGTGAACTATTGAGACATTGTGTCGCACATAGCTCACTGGTAAAGGTCATTTTTTTCTCGTTCCAATTGATTGTCAGGTTGTGTCTTCTTAACCATGACCTCCCTAAAACTACTACCTAGTTCTTGAGATCCACTACCTGGAAGGTCACCATTTTCCTATAGCTGTCAATATCTATAGGTACTTTTACCGTATGGGTTATAGGTCCTCTTGCGCTTGGCTTCTCGTGCACTAAGCAGACTGGTCTTGCTTTCTTCACTTTCTTTGTGGAGAGACTATATTTTTTGGAGATTTACTTGTCAACGAAATCTTCAGAAGCCCCCAAGTCGAGCATTGCATATATTGTTGTTTCTTCTTGCTTGTCGTTGTATATTTTCATTTGATTATCACATAATCTCCGTCTCCTTCATCTCATTGGGTATGTCATGCTGTATAGTAGATTACTCACTTGATTTGTGTTCAAGGTCCACATCTTGGGTCTCCCAGACAACCGTTTACTGGAGACCCTCATCATTTTCCACAGACAGGTCCTCAGCAATCATCTCCCAGATATTGCTCTTTTTCTGGAACTTGAAGCCCTTGTTTTCAGCTGCTTTTGTCCCCTGGCATCCATTGTCTGACCAGCTCCTGCATTCGTTTATATGATGTCCTACTTTCCCGCACCTCAAGCAAAGTTTCCTATTTATTCTTCTACCATATTTTTCCTTGCACAGATTCAGAGCTGATCCTGGTATAAATTTATCTGGTTCCATTGATTCACCTAGTGGTAACGCTTTGTTTTCGCTCCTCGCTGCTGGTGGTTAGAAAGTCAAATCCATGTTCCTGGGTGATTGGATCACTCTGTATGCTATGGTATTTTCTGAATTGTTTCGAACCATATTTAGTCTGCTTTCCTTGTCGATTGCCAACATTGTAAACTGTTCCAAGGTTGTTTACAGCAGGTCTGAAATTCTCCATACTGCTCGCAATCTTTCACTGCAGTTTCTTAGTAGGATGATGTCGAGGGTGGCATTATTGAATTCTGCTTCGTATTTCAACAGTCGACATTCATTCCAGTACACAGAAAATGTTTGTTTTCCTGGTTGGAGTTTCTCCAACATTTACCTTGCTCTCTTTGCCTTGGGATCGCTGAACTGTTCAAAGAGGGTTGCCTGAAATTCCACATAGGTCACCCATTCCCTCTGTTTTCTTCTGACATGGAAAGGCATAATCCATTGTCCTGTGAGTTCTCTCAATAGTGATTTCACGAAGGGAATCTTAATCTCATTATGGTACACTCCATATCCCTTAACTGCAAAATATTCTTCACATTGTGAAGAATTTTTGTAGTTTATGTTTGGCTCCTTTGTACGTGTTTGGTTCTTTGGCATTTAGCCTCTAGATATTTCCTTGTTTTATATTCCATGTTGTTGTGAGGAATGTCTGACACTGGTTTTCAGTCATTCCAGGTACACTGCTACCTGGTGCCAGAGCAGCCGGTGCCTGTTGCTCACGGGCTGCAGATCCCAACATTCCTTCAGGTCATGGGGTTCCAGTTGGGGACCTATTCACTGGTGATCCATTCTCTGGCATTACTGGACTTGTCACACTGGAGGCCTCTGCTAAAAGATGATCTAGAGTTTAACTAAATCCTCCTAGGTTAAGATTTTGATCGTCACTATCGATATCTCCTTCCCTATCTGGGCTGAAGAAAGCCATCTTGTATTATTTGGTATCACTCTAGGTGATCCTTTGTAATGTAACTATCCCTCTGCAGACAGTTAGTTCTTGGCGATGGGGAACGATACTTCTCTACTTCATTGTCTTATTTTTCTCTGTCTTACTGTAATGGTATGGGTACTCAGTTATTAGTTTTGCTTTATATTTTGTTTCAAGTCTAGCTTTGATACTTGGTTTGTTTTAAGTATCATTTGATACTTAGTTTTGTTTTATATATTGTTTTAAGTATTGTTTGATACTTAGTTTTATTTTATGTATTATTTTAAGTATCATTTTGATACTTGGCTTGTTTTACCAAAGTGTATCACTTGATATCTTTGATTAGCTTCATTCGTGCTAGATATGAACAGATTTGTGTATTTAAAGACTGCCTGATTCCATGATAGAAAAGGCAGACTTCGACAGACCGCAGTTCAATATACTTGGTTGAATGGTTATTTCTTTGTTCCTCAGTAAACCTTCAAAATCTCGTTTAATTCTTACCTCTGGCCACCTCTCTCGTAGAGCAGGCCTCCTGCCAACTATTGTATCTTTACCAATAACGTGACAAGCACCTTGCGAACATGTTATGCTTACTATAGCACTAGGCCTCTCCATACTTTACCGATTCTACAAGACCTCTGTCTTCTATCTGCAAAGCCTATCGTCAGATTTCTCTAACTGGTCTTTGTAAAGAGTTTGCTCTACTTAAGAATATAAAGGTCGTAATAATGATAAAGATGGTAAGGGTGTTTTATATTCATTAAAGTAATATGTTGGAACACTACTTAGAATTCAATCTAATTTTATTTATACTAGTACCACTACCATTGACATACGACTAGTCTCCCCCACACTCCATAAAACAAACTATCTAAAATACACTACTGCGGACCTATTCCACCCCGCAACCGGTCCTTCCAAACATAAATCCAAAAATCACTGCCTATGTGGGCTCATAGATGCTCGCAGCAACTAGCGCTGCTCTGGATTAACCCATCTTCCCACTCTGCTACCTAGCCATCATCTCATACCCTTACCCCTATCTGTCTCCAACACAATTTGTCCTACAAATACAATAAAAAAAACATACAGTCTATCCCAACATCACTCCATCCTCTTGTTATATAATCCAAGATCCCAATAGCTTCCCACCAACACTAATCAACAAAACGAGCTGCTATGTTCCTTTAGCAACCTGTTTACCTTAGCCCACATCAAGACCACTGATATCTATCTCGCTAAGTTCAGCTTGTCCCACTACTGGTGCTGAGAGTGGAAATATTGATCGGTACAAATCCATAAATGCCAAGGCCATTTCTCGAAATATTCCGTGAAAGTGGCGTGTTGCTAGGTAGCCGTAGTGGAAATGGCAGTACTATAACAGAGACACTTCCACTGACGCTGGTCCCGTAAAAAGAACTACTTCTTTGGTAGTGTCATCGCCCCTGGCAAGACGCAGCTACTACTGTCATGTTTCTTCTCATACCGGGTGCAAGTCCTACGATCCCTTATCAATTCTGTCCCACCATCTCCCTCCAGCATCAGTGTGCTATCAAAGGGGTTACCCGCCACATTCAACTCCCCATTCATGACTCTAATATGATGAGGGATTCCCAGGCCCAACTACCGATGATCTACCCACCAACACTTTTACCTTGAGACTGTCGAGTCGTTATACAAGTCTTTATCAGCAGGACGTGCTCGAGTATAGCAGGAGCACTGGGTCCCGTAGCATCTGTCTTCCTTCCCATCATAGCTGTCATAGCAAACTATACCTGTCCCACTATGGATCGTTAACAAAATGTAGGAGTCCATTCGGTTTAGGCCCCTGAGGTGTCAGGGTGTCTTCGGTTCCTGGGCATAATACCCATGCCTTTTCCTCACATGCCAACTCCCCAGTCCCCCTTATGTAGCTCCTGGGCCAGAGCCACATGACTAATCACGAAGTTCACCCCTTCTCAAAGTAGGGAGCATAACGGGTGTCCAACACAGGCCTTAGCCTTCAGGTCGACCATCTCATTGCCTTCAATATCCATGTAACCGGGGACCCAATCGAGACTGATGTGAAAGAATGCATTCAACAAGGGCACCATCACTTTCCACAACTCAGTCAAATCACCATCGGGAAACATATTGTCAAACAGGATGAGGGCCAGTATGCAGTCCCAAAACACATAGACCTAGTACCCTTTAGCCATATCCTGAGCATGTCGGAGGGTATACACAACAGCAAACAACTCACATTCCACAATGCTTTCAGATAGGGGAACCGAGCACCTATCAACACGGGTCAAGGATCCTTTCTCAAACACCACACAAGCCATGCCAGCCACTCCAGAGTACTTGGACCCATTCATGTATACCACCTTATCCGAAGATGTACAGAGGTCTGTGTAAAGTACATGGTGGCCTGTAGCTATTATCACCTTGCCTTTTCCGATTGTAACCACCAAACAGCAGGTGAGCTCCCTATCTGAAGTCTGCCAATATGCCACCATGTCTTCCTCTTTTCATTGCAACCTTATCTCCCCAAACCTGGAATGCTGGTCACAATATCGGTAATTAATAAGCTGACTGTAACACCTCCATTGTACGTATCTTCCCGGAATAGTAACAGGCGGCACCCTAAACTTGGCCTACAGTATATTGTTCTCCAGCTTCAGAGGCATTCAAAACACTAATCGGCGACAGTTGTCGATGCGGACCTGAAATTGCTTCACATATGATACATGGTCAGTTACATACTCAAGTCTATAGTAGATGGTCCGAAGGTAGGCTACCTGCACTAAGCAGTAAGTCTCCCATGCTCCTAATCTACCAACGCTTCCAAATCTCCTCCCCAACACTGAAATCCTTCTCCTAACACCCAATCCCCTTTCCAACCAATACTTTACATGGGAAGAAAAGTTAATAAATACATTAAACCTATACTCAAGAACCCGCTAGTCCTCTGAAGGCATCACCATTTCTCCCAACAGTTCTATTTCCCACCACATCCTATCCCCAAATCCAATCCAGTGGGTTTTAAGGTCACTGAACCCCATTCTCCTGGCCCTAGCTATACTATCACAATCTGCAAACATTTCTCCTGTATGGTATTAGGCCACTTTACAGGATTCTGCCGCTTCCATTATAGCCCTATCATCAACGTATGAGATCACCAGCTGTCGTATGCCTGGAGAGTACTGCATATGTGGCCTGAATATATCTACCAGGCACCTACCATAAAGGAGTGGGGAAAGGAGCGAGTCCTGAAATAGCGCTTTACTGATAGAGTAGGGTCGGGAGACACACCCGTTGAAGCAAAATCGGACCCAGCGACTGGAAGCCCATCGCCAGATCCACTAGCACAGGTACAGGGGACATTCCCAGACCACAAGAAAGTCTGACAGGAGAGCAATATCAATATTATTGAACCCCTCTTTGGCGTCCATGGACAAGATCTGACACTTGTACTTCTTATTATGCTGTAGGAATTCAATAAGTACTGCCATAGTATGATGAACACTCTACTTGCGGCAAGATCCGAACTGTGTTTCTCTCAGATTGAGACAGGAAGCCAGTCTCAACAGGACCACGTGCTCTGCGACTTTTGCTGGTATTGGCTGGAGATATATCATTCTCCCAGATTTTAAGATACCATACCTGAGTTTGTCTAGTTTGGGTATGAGTACCACCCCTGCCTTATGCCAGTCTGGGATATCGTGGCATAACCCGTAGTCAACCAGTCGTCTCAACGTTTCTGTATCTCTTCACTTCCAAAGCTGGAGGAAGCGATAGCTAATAACATCCTGACCTAGGCCTGTATTTGTAGGGGACCTGGCAAGGGCAATTTCCATCTGTTGAGCACAGTCTATATTGATCATGGAATCCTCCTAATATGTGGGGTCAACTAGAGACAACTGTTGTGCAATCAGGTCGCTAATGTCTGAGTACTTAGTAGCATAGAATCCATCTGTACGGGCCATAGAGGAAAGGGTTCGCTTAGCTTCTAGCTTCCATGCCAACCTGAATATTTCTGCATCCTCACTCTCAGCAGTTTTTTCCTGATATGCCTAAATCAAGCTCTTAATAGGTATGCTCGGTAAACACATCTGGCCAGCATGGAGTCTGCTGTCCGTTCTGCTTTGGGTTTAGAGTATTGATGCAGCCCTGCCACATCTAACCTAATCTTTTCCAAATCCGGTATCTACCACTCACGCTGACCTCGGCTAACAGAGGCCTGTGGGAGTGCGTCCACTACTTGTCTCACTCCTTCCCACAACCTCCTATCTTCCATTCCCTGCAGGCCATCCAACTGCTTCCCAACCTTCTCTCAGACTACCTTCTTCCAGGCTGGCCTTCTATGTATGATATTATCAGAAAGGTTGACCACTAACTTAAGGGCTTGAGCACTATGCTCACAGTCAGCAGCATCCAGGTATTGATACCTGACATACGGTACCCAGTGCAGGTAACGTCGATTTTTGAAACATTCCAGAAGGTTAACACCATTGGGGGGACCATGTTCATGTCGTGAGTCAAGGCTGTGAACCACTACTTCAGCCATCATCCAGTCCTATTTTTATGGTCTGCAATTGTATCCCAATCCTGATGTCTGGCATTGAAGTCTCCAAATGCAATCTCTGGTTCCCCGAGTTGGCCCAACCAACCAGGAAATTGGTCCTTAGTATAGTCGGGTGGAAAGTAGACTCCAGCAAGCACTCACTTCACCCCGTTTTCCCAATAACCAATGAAGGTACTATTTTTCCCGTGCCCTACCATTTTAAAAATTCCACAAATATGGAACAGGACAAATACCTCAACACCTGATTTCCTAATAAAGGATAACAAATCCCACCCATTGTAATGTGTTCGCAAGGTGCTAGTCAGGTTATCAGTAAAGGTAGGATAGTTGGCAGGGAGCCTGGTCTACCAGAGAGGAGGCGAGACTGAGAATAAACGGAGGCTTCGAGGGTGTACTGAGGAACAAAAAAGTAACTGTTCAACCAAGTATATTGAAATACAGTCTGTTGAAGTCTGCCTTTTCTATCGTAGAAACAGGTAGTCTTTAAATACAAAATCTGTTCATGTCTAGCATGAACGAAACTAATCAAAGGTATCAATTGATCCACTTTGGTAAAACTGATTAAGTATCAAAGCGATACTTAAAATAAAATATAAAACAAAACTAAGTATCAAACGATACTTAAAACAAACCAAGGATCCAAGCGATACTCAAAGCAAAACATAAAAAAACTAAGTATCAAATAATACTTAAAACAAACCAAGTATCAAAGCAATACTTAAAACAAAAGATAAAATAAAACTAATAACTGAGTACCAGTACTGGTTACATTCTCTAAAACAAAACAACTGTTTAAACAAACAAAACCTAATAATCATCAAAAGTAGAGTCTGAGAAACTAAAGGCTTCAGTTTCCGATATCAGCTCTTCAGCATAAGTATCACACTTGGGACAAGTGGAAATCTTAAGAACACATTGAGACTCCAAGAAATACAGGTCACGGTAGTCACGAATACCAGATTCAGGCTGTAAATCAACCTCAGTGTTATCGCAATGTGGACAGTAGTCTATCCTGTGAATGGCAAAGTAGTCATTAAGTTGAATAACATCGCGGTACAATAACAGTTTAACAACCTGTTGTCCCAGCCTTAAATTGAGTTCCAAATGGTTTGAAATCATTATAGTATGCGGATGGAGGACAGTAATTAGGTGAGGTTATCGAGAACTTGTTCCATAGCCTGGTTTTCCTCGTCGCTGCTTTCGAATTCTGACTCAAAGTATACTGCCCAAAATCCATCTCTAGCTTCAAGTTCCATCTGCCATCACTCGGTCTCTGGCATCATTGGTGTCTAGTACATAGTTATGTAATTAATAGTTGGGGAGAGTAATTTGTTTAGCATGTTGTCTTTCCACCACTGGTTCACCATATCCATAGTGTGCTCTAGTTCTTCAAGCAGTTCCCAGCAGTTGTCGCTTGTTGGGTATTGTTTCCATTTGACAAAGCAACTGATCATTCCCATGCCACAGGTGGTCGTCTCGGATTTCTTCAACTTCCCATTCATCTTTCTTGTCGATGATGATAGGTACAGGTCGACAGTGGGTTCTTCCAGTGAACTTGGAGTGATCATTTAGGTGGAATCACTTGACAGCAGAGGCATGGAAGACTGCAGTATTGTAGCGGTACATGCGTCCATCCATCTTGACAGTGTAATTCTCTTTATGCTCGTCAAACGATAAAACTTGGAAGGGTCCTTACCATTGGTGTTCTAGTTTCTTGCTGCATCCAACATTGGTAATAAACATGTTTCCATGTACCTTGAGCATATCACCTAGTGGAATAGGGACATGTTTGCATTATCGCTTCTGAGCAGTAGTGGTACTTCTGAATTGGGCAGCTTTAAAAGCTTGGAAGGCATCATTCCGAATTGCTTGATGGCGGTTTAGGTGGTTATCGGAGGCAGGGACTGAGGAGTTCTTTAATAGTGTTGTAGGTAGGAGAGGATATTGGAAGCAGAAGATTGCCTTGTATGGAGACATTCCTAAGGTGTCTGAATATCTGGCATTAATATATGCAGCAAGCTCAACGAGTGCTGGTTCCTAGTTTGTCAGCTGTTCATTGATCATATTCCTAATTCCAATGTTGACTTCGTGGATCTTTCGTTCAGCTTGGCCATTAGTCTCGAGATGTCCAGGAGCAGCCATAATATGGTTAATTCTGAGGGAGGTCAAGGTTTGCTTCCAGGATCTGGCAGTGAAACAGGGATCAGCATCACTGACAATAGATAATGGGTACCCATGTGGGGTAAATAGGTATTGTTGGAGGTTATTCCAAGTGTCTTTGAAGAAATCAGTAACCTTTATTGGTATGAGCTATGTGTATCCAGAAAACCGATCTATAGCTACCAAGATAGTGTTATATCCGGTGGACTTGTTGAATGGTCTTTTTTTTCTTTTTTTGTTTTATTATCATTTAGTTACTTGATTAAGGTACAAGAACATCCCATGTAGTGCTAGCCATGGCGTTAAGAAAATCCCTCCACCCCGGACCAAGAGAAAACCCATATGCCAAGACCCTCTGGCATGTGCCCAACCATACACACTGCAAGTGCGATCAACTCAGGTACACTGCCTACAGGCCTCATAACTTGAACGCGAAAGGGTCTCGCCTAGAAGTCAACCAAAAGCCCAAGAAGATTCCTCGCCCGCAGGAAAACCCCACCCACTAACTACACGTAGCCAACAAGTAGGAAACCAAACAAGCTAGGCAGGAAAGTGTAAGGAAAAACTCCATCCCGTAAACTACTAGACCCTTAAGGGCCACAAAACAAAATAACAACTGCCTACCGTACTACCAGATTTGCTGTTTTTTAAAGAACGGCCCCTGAAGTGGGCGGCCGGTGACGAGCCCTAACGCTGAGCACCCCCAACCAGCTAAGCCACAGAAGTAGTGTAATACCATGGCCGGCCAATCAAGAACAGAGGCCATGGTACCAGGCCCAGGGAGTGGATGTTTGGCACAAGGGGTGCCACCCAGCAGCAGGGTACCAGCCAAAGTTCAATCACGGGAAGGCAGCAGGCCAAAATCCCGGAACACCACGCGGCGGAGGGAGGAGGTACTAGAGTACAAGCCAAGGAGGGAGGGCAGTAGGGTGCGAGTCGACATGACCAAAAAGAAAAATAGAGGCAGGGCCAAAGGCCCCTATGCAAACCTGACCGGAGACTGAACTGCCATAATACCGCTTCTCTCATGTAGTACCTTATTCTCTAAGAGATAGAGTTACTTAATAGAAGGAATCCTACCGGTGGTAGGGAGGCGGAAGGACGAAGTGAGGAAGGCAACCCAAACTTGAACCGAACGAGTATGAGGGTATGGTCAAATCTCAGCGCGAGACAGACCCCAAAGTTACTAGCTGAGGCGTTGCCTAACGGGGATGGTGCAAGCAGGGAGCAGGATGTCCACCACTGCCAGCACCATCCGGAAGCGAAGAGAGGAAGCCGACCATACCATAGCCAAGCAAGCCTCTATTAGCAAGACAGGACTACTGGACAAGCCCAGATATCTCCCCCATGCAGCTGACAAGAGACAAGCGAGGCCAAAGTGGGAGAGGATGAAAGAGTTAACCGTGCCCCTAGGTAGGAACCATTGAGGGGGCAGAGGGGAGTGGGGAGGGGCTACAATAGCCGACGTGGTGTTGCCAAACTATGTGGGAGGCAAATAATCATGCCACAACCCCCCGGCTGCTTGCTTGCTCGCAACCTGGGGCACTCTTCCAGAGTGCCTGGCAGCTCAACATGACTTTACAGCTCAACACAATTTGTGGCTCAACACAAATCTTTAAAGCTCAACAGAACTTTTTTGTGGCTTAAAATTTGTTTGTGGCTCAAGGTGAATGACAGTATAAAGAAACTTTATTAGCCAACATAACTTTCACATAGTATCTATAGGTAGCATTATACCAGTAGATTATCATTTGTTTAGAACTTAACATATTATTGCAGTTCAAGCTATTGAGGTAGCACAGTGCAATCTTATAGCTGAATATGACTTTGAAGTATAAAGGAGCTCTATTGCTCAATGGGATCTTATATTGTTATTGATCTTTACCATTGAACTTCAATGAATCTCCATTTCTTACAATTCTATTTAAAACCCATTGTATACAGTATTCTATTTTATATATAGATGTATTAAAGTTAAAGCTTGACTGCTACAATTGTCCAGTACTTACCAATTTGATTTTCAAACAATCTTCCAAATATATTCTTTCTACAATTACTGCCAATCTGTTCAAAGTCACCTAGAGCCTATCCTCTTGATACCAATTTCCCCAATATAATCATCATTATGGCACCACCACTTGCTACTATTATACTTCCTAGTCACTGGGTGGAGCATTACGAAGATACCGAGATCCGAATTCGAGCTACAATTGCCTCTCTTGAAGGTATAGGGAATGAGAAACCGAATCTTGTAGCACTTGCCCGCCAGTATGAAATTCCAGAATCCAGACTTCGAGCCCGCTGGCATGGAGTTCCATCAAAACAGGATAGAGAAGCAACCAACAGGAAACTGTATGAAGAGCAAGAACTGGCAGTGTGTCAATACCTAGACTACTTGGACGTAATAGAAACAAGTGCGCGCCTCTCAATGGTTTGTGGTTGCGCAAATGCTATTTTGCAGTATTCCCATACAGGTCATGGTTCATTTCCTACCATTGGAGACCACTGGGCTAGGCGCTTCATGATATGTCATCTAGAGTATTCGATTCAAAAACAACGCACTCTTGATATCAACAGAAATCATGCTCATCAACCTGATGAGATCAAAGATTGGTTCCAGTGATATCACACTATCTGCGAGAAGTACAGTATTGAGGACCATGACTGCTACAATTTTGATGAAATAGGCTTCAGAATTGTTATAGGCCGGGACCAGTAGATAATTACGCGGGACCCATCATGACAGTCATACCTTGGAAGCTCCATAAACTGTGAGCTGATATCCGTTTGTGAGACTATCAGTGGCGATGGAGTAGTCCTTCCCCCGATGATCATTATTCCAGGAGTTATATATCAGGAGCCCTGGTATACAACAACCGGTATACCAGATGATTATCTTATAGGAACCTCAGAGACTAGATACAGCAATGATAAATTGTCACTACAGTGGCTGGAGCATTTCAACTACTTTTCTCTGCAACGAAAAGTAGCCAACTATCGGCTCTTACTTTTAGATGAATTTAGCTCTCATTGTACTAAGCAGTTCCTCGATTACTGTGATAGCCATAAGATTGTTGTCTTCTGCCTACCTCCTCATACCAGTCATCTTCTTCAACCCCTTAATATTGTAGTTTTTCAGCCATATAAACATTATCATAGTAAAGCAGTAGAAGCTGCAACCCATACTAGCTGTGGAGAGTTTGACAAGATAGAACTTCTAGACACAATAGAATCTATCCGACAACAAACCTTCAAACCTTCCACAATCAAATCTGCCTTTAAGGCAACTGGACTTATTCCATTCAATCCCAGTATTGTGATATCCAAGTTATGTGAACTAGTTTCACTTCTCCAGTAATCTGTTATACCTCCACGAATATCATCCACAACTATCCCCATTACTATCTGAAGCTTGAAGGGCATAGGAGAGGAATTACAACTTAATGCTCAAGACTTGTCACCAACATTTCAGAAAAAATGGAAATTAGTTTTGCAAGGTGGACTGGTACAAGCACAGTCAGGTGCACTGGCAATGGAGCACATCGAGTATACTCGGGTAGCAGAATATGGAATATCTGTAAGACAGCAAGGACAGAGTTGACGGCAGGGGCAAAAGGGTGGGGTCATTGATCCATCACAAGCTCATCAGATGGCAAAAAGCTGCAAGGATGCAGAAATAGAAAAAGCAGAGAAACAGCTGCAAAAAGCTCGGAATGCAAAGAAGCGGTTGAAGCAAGCGGAGCGCAAACCTCTACTTGATGAGATGAAATTAAAGGTTAAAAATAGGCGAAAGGTTTTAGCCTATAAGAAGAAAATATCAAAACAAATTGTTATAGGTATTAAAAAACGAGTTAGATTGGGGAAAATGAGTTTAAATTAAATAATTTGTATCTGTGGTGGAATTGTGAAGTTTAGTTGAGCCACAAAAGAATTCGGTTGAGCCACAAAGATTTGTGTTGAGCCACAAGTTGTGTTAAGCTGTAAAGTCATGTTGAGCCGTGGGGAACTCTGGAAGAGTGCCCCAGGTTCCGAGCAAGTGAGCAGCTGGGAGGTTGTAGCTGCAAAGCCACAGCCATGGCACGATTGGGAGCAATGGAGCGTGCTTTATTGGAAGTTCTTGTTTTTTTTTTTGTAATGTTACTTATTTATCCGTTTTAATAAAAGTAAGGTCGGGGATCATATAGGCCTTCGCTATGCGGACCCGTACCTCCACCCCACCTTGTTCTCAAGCAGCAAGAAGAAAAACCGTGATTCAGGAAAGGCACACCCCAGCAGCCAGGTGTCTACTCCGAAGAGCCCGGGACTTGAACTCAGAGGGGTCTCGCCTAGAGCCACCAACACCCAACTGGCCCTCGGTTTAAAAAACTCCCCCGCAAGTTTCCCACACTGCTATCTAGAAACAGTAATAACAGAAAGCCCAAAAACCCATTCTTCAAAGTAAGGAAAAGCCCCATCCCGACAGCACACCCCCCTTCGAACAGAAGAAAACCCAAACCAAAGAAACCCCAAACCAAAGGCCGAAACCAATCCCTCACCTACAACAACCAAATTCACAGACAGACCAGTTTGGATCCATTCATGCCTGGAGAAGACGAAATAGCGAATAGGCGCGTCTACCTAGGTGGCATAAACGTATGCCTTGGACACATAGCCCTTCGATCGCGAGCAGGAAAAACCAGGAGGAATGACCACCCACTATAAGCAGGAGGTATTGGCGGAAAGAAAGCTGCAAGCCGTCCGTCTGGGAGGGCCGAAGAAACTGCCCAAGGTAGCGAAAGAGGGAGAGGTAGTAGGATACCAGCCAACAGTAGTAGGGTACCAGCCGACGCGACCGAAGAGAAAATGGGAGGAAGGGCCAAAGGCCCCAGTGCTGACCCAACCGAAACCAAACCACTGGCGTATTACCACCTCTCTCATGTAGTCCCTTGTTCTCCGAGAGATAGTGTCACTTAGTGGAAGAGATCCCACTGACGGTAGGGAGGCAGAAGGGCAAGGTGAGAAAGGCAACCAGAACTTGAACGGAGTGACTAGGAGAGTATGGCCCATCACACTGCGAGATAGACCCCAAAGTTACTAGCCGTAGTGTTCCCCAACGGGGATCATGCAACTGGGTAGAAAGATGTCCACCACTGCCAGTGCCGTCTGGAAGCAAAGCGAGGAAGCCGACTGTGCCAAAGCTAAGTGAGCCCCTATTAGCAAGACATGACTACTAGACGAGCTCAGATAACTCCCCCATCAAGCAGACAAGAGACAAGCGAGGCCAAAGCGGGAGAGGCTGGAAGAGTTAACGATACCCGTAGGCAGAAACTATTAATGGGGCAGAGGAAGTTGGGGGGGCCCCACGATAGTTGATGCGTTGTTGCCAAACTATGTGGGAGGAATACAGGAGCGACGGAGCGTGCTTTATTGGAAGTCCGTTTTTGTTTTCTTGTTTTATAATCTTATTTATTTATCGGTTTTAACGAAAGTAAGGCTGGAGGTCATATCAGCTCTCACCATGCAGACCCACACCTCCACCCCGCCTTGTTCTCGAGCAGCCAGAAAAAAAGCCGTGACCCCAGAAAGGCACACGTCAGCAGCCAGGTACCCACTCTTAAGAGCCCACCACTTGAACGCGGATGGGTCTTGCCTAAAGCTACCAACACCTAACTGGTCCTCAGTTTAAAAAACTCCCCCGCAAGTCTCCCACACGGCTATCTATAAATTGTAAAGACAGAAAGCCTAGAAACCCATTCTTCAAAGCAAGAAAAAACCCCATCCTGACAGAGCACCCCCCACCAAACAGAGAAAAGCCCAAAGTAGAGTAACCCCAAATTAAACGCCGAAGCCAGTCCCTCGCCTACAACAACAAGATACCAACCCAACCATTGCCCCTCGCTCGGGACAAACCAATAGCCAGGCCTCGTCCGTGAAGTCGAAAAAGCAAATAGGTGCGCCTTATAGGTGACATAGACGTATGTCGTGAGAATATAGCCCACGGTCACAAGCAGGAGAAACCGAAAGGAAAGAGCACCCACTGTAAGCAGGAGGTATTGGCAGCGCAAAAGCCCCAAGCCGTCCATTCGGGAGGGCCGAAGGGGCTGCCCGAAGTAGCAAAAGAGGGAGAGGTAGTAGGGTACCAGCCATCCATAGTAGGGTACTAGCCGACGCGACCGAAGAGAAAAAAGGAAGGAAGGGCCCAAGGCCCCAGTGCTGACCCAACCGACACCAAACCTGCCTTATTACTGCATCTCTCATGTAGTCCCTTGTTCTCTGAAAGATAGCGGTACTTAGTAGAAGGGATTCCACCGGCGGTAGGGAGGCGGAAGGGCGAGGTGAGGAAGGCAACCAAACTAGAACCGAGCAACTAGGAGGGTATGGTCAAATCTTACCGTGAGACAGACCCTGAAGTTACTAGCCGTGGCATTCCCCAACGGGGATCGTGCAAGTGGGGAGAAGGACGTCCACTACTACCAGTGCCATCCGGAAGTGATGAGAGGACGCCGACCGTGCCAAAGCTAAGCGAGCCCCTATTAGCAAGATAGGACTACTGGGTTTATTGAAAGTCCTTTTTTCTTTTTTTATAATCATGTATTCATTGTTTAGGTACAAGAACTCGCATGCAGCGGTAGCTATGGTGTAAACAAAACCTTAATCCCAAAGCAAACAAAACAAAAGAAATCCAACTATTGCCTCCAATAAGTGCGAACAACCCATATTGCAAAGCGCATAACCAGCTAACTATAAAGGGAAACATTCAAACTAAACATAAAGAAATCGTACAAGCAATGAAACCAAAAGGGTATGCTTTTACCATGTGCTTAGACCGAGGGCGAGGAAGCAAGAGAGGAAATGGGGCTATCAACTGGTTGGGCCTCAGAGGAGGGGTATCAAAGTGCAGGCATGTTCGGGGAGAAGCCAACCTAGTTGGCGGCTATGTAGGCGGATAGGCCATGAAGCAGTTCCGGCGATGTCCAGATGGATTCCCCTTTATTACGCCACTCGACTCCCGGGAGGTGGGTGTCTCTGGCTCTTTTATGCGAGGGGCATTCAAGAAGGGCGTAGTGGAAGCACTCAGGTTCCTCCTCACAGTAGGGGCACATGTCGAGGGCGTCTGGATCTCTCCATGATCGGTGGCCAGCCAGGTAGCTCTTTCCTGACCTTATCTGGTGGATCCTGCCCGCTATGAACTTCCCCAAGCCCATGAAGGAGTGAGGTGACAGAGTGGG
Organism: Tuber melanosporum; assembly: GCF_000151645.1. Taxonomy (NCBI): domain Eukaryota; kingdom Fungi; phylum Ascomycota; class Pezizomycetes; order Pezizales; family Tuberaceae; genus Tuber; species Tuber melanosporum. The sequence continues at coordinate 583,740 of NW_003299110.1, read as the reverse complement.
CAAGTAGACATATTGGAGGTGAGACGGGTATTGTTTGGTCCAAGTCTTTAGGAGGAACTGACGACAGCCTTTCTTAAGGGCTGGAAAAGAAGGGTTGTCAAGGGCCTCAGGAGACAAGGGCTCAGGGAGGAGGGCAGGCAACGCTGGTGGGACCCTAGCAAGATGACCGACAAGCTTACCCACACAGTGGGCTATTGCATCAAGTAGGAGATGCCTCCTTACCGGAGGGGATGGCTCCGGGGCTTTCCTATTCAGAGGCCTATAGCCCGGCGTAAGCCTAACCGTCAAGGCGCGGTGGTCCTCTGGGGAGTGGTAGTGAGAGCTTGTAGGGAAGAAGCAGTGCAGCTGTGCAGTTGCCGGGTTGCTTTCCAGGGGGAGGCACACCATCCTCAGCGCCACCAGGCACTGTCTGTGTTCAATGAGGCATTGTATCAGGGGAAGGGCCGACTCGCAGGGGAGGATATCGGTGGGGGTTTCGGAGAAGCAGTTGGTGACCCAACACTGAACCTGTCTCCAAAAGACAGCAAGCCGGTCAGTCATTGTTGCAGAGGGTGAGAAGAGATCTGCTCCGAAGAGGAGTATGGGTGCGAGGAGGGATGATGCTAGTCTGTAGCAGAGGAAATGTGTGAGCCGCTTCCCGGGACCTAATAGACTCTTAAGCATGGAGAAGGCACCCTGGGCAAGTGCCAAACGTTTCGAGAAGTGGGTGCTATTAGCCTATCGGAGAGAACAAGAGGCCGGCTCCAACCAGTGGCTGAGCCAAGCTACCACCCCGGACGGGCAGAACTGGAGTCCATCACTAACTATTGGGAGAGTGGATACAAGGTCCCATTGTCTGGATGTCCTCCAGTTCATGAGTTCAGTTTTGGGTACAGAGAAGGAGACCCCAAGATGCCTACTCCTTTGAGTCAACATCTTGACTAGATGCTGGAGGTGCTGGACATTCCTCCAGCAGGAGTTGAAGGCAACAGCCACCACGAAGGCGTCCACATAAGACAGGATTAACCCACGCGGTACCGGAAAATGGAGGGACAAGACATAGATAACAAACAGAAGTGGTGATATTGGCGAGCCTTGCAGAGTGCCAACCTGAACAGGTTTGAAAACCCTGGGCGATCCCTGAAAAACCAGACGGCACTGCCTTCCTGTCAGGAAGGACCTAACCCAGGAGCAGAGGTATGGAGGTATGCCCTTTGAATGCAGTATATGGAAGAGGTCATTAGGGGAGACATTGTCAAAACCTCCCTTGATATCAAGGAACAAGGTGGACGCAACCAGCTGGGACCGTTGCAGAGTTTGAACTTTATAAGCCAGAGTCGTGCAGGCATCGAAAGTGCTGAGCCCAGGAAGGGAGCCGCATTTATGTGGGTGTAGCAGGCCCAATGACCTAGCCAAAGGTGAGAGACGATTTGTGATTATCCTCTCCATGATCTTGAAGACCGTTTCAAGGAGGACAATTATTCTGCAGGAAGCAGGTGTGTCGTAGGAGGGTTTTCCTGGCTTGTCTAGGACCACTCCGTTGGCCATCTTGAGAAATGCTGGGTGGAATCCGAAACAGACTAGCGGAGAGAGTAGCTCAACTAGCTGAGAGTGATGGGCTATAGTAACCTTCTTTCAGACTGAGTATGGAAAAAGATCGGAACCGGGGGCCGAGGAGGAGGTTTATTGGAAGTCTGCGGACCTCACTATTTATACAGATACCTCACTCAACCCTAACCCTGTGTGACTCATACCTTCGCATCACTATATCCTATAACTCATAGTTGTAAGTCATATGAAATCCTTAGTTGACTCATCATGAGTCAACTGCGCAATGTACCTAAACCAATCATAATCCATATAACAAGTCATGTGTGCTAAATGCGTCACATGCGTGAAACTCATGACTCACAAATATGAGTCATGCGCGAAAGTCATAACATCATATGACTCACAACTGTGAGTCATCGCATAACAATAAACTCCTATGACTCACAAGCAGGAGTCATGTGAAAACCTTTGTTCCATCTCCTTAATCTGCCTTGTCACAATCTGGTTTGTGACACTCCTCCTCTTTTTCCATCTTCCCTTTCCTCTGAATCGCCAGCCCCTCAACTTCGACCAACAAGACAAACACACACCCCAAAGTCACACCGGCAGAGCGCAGGAATGCCGCAACTTCCTTCCCGAACATCTCCATCCTGACCATCTCCTTGTCCGCAATGCGCTTCGCGATTTGCACGCTGGCACTGCTGCCGCTCTGTGCCCCGGCAGTGGCGATGGCAAAGGTGCTGTTGTCGTCGGCCTTCTCCTCCAGCGTGGTGAGGAGAGATTTTTGCCAGGACACGAGGGCGGAGAGGAAGAATGTCTTTTGAGAAAGGAGGGCTTTTTGCGAGTTTATGAGTGGGATAAGTTGCTCCACTGCTGTTACGACTTTTAGGATCGGGGGCGGGGGGAGGGGGAGTGTTAGGGGTGGGGTTTTCTTAAGCGCGGTCGCGGCCGCGGGTGTGGATTCGGAATGTGGGGTCGTGATGGGGGCGAGTTAAGTGAGGGTCTGGCTTATAACAAAGAAGACTTCCACCACTTCCTGGCGGTCGGAGAGGTATTCTTAGTAGGAGGCGTTTATATCGGAGAGTATGTCTTCGAGGCTTGTCCTTTCCTTTCTTTTCCCCGCCCCTGTGATTTCCGCACCACCTGTGGGTGTAGGTAAAGTGGTAGAAGCACCGGGTCCATCGACGATCACCGTATGTGACAATTTCGACTCAACTCAAGTGATCAATGCATCCCTAGTCCGAGCGAAAGCCTTCCTCTTACTCCCCCTCCTCCCTCCCCCTTTTTCCTACCTACTACCTTGCAACTCCCTGAGCCGCTCAGATTCCCACCACAGCAAATCATGCGTCGCCAGTATTGTCTTTTCCAGCGTCAGCAAAAGGGCAGACAAGTCCTCCATTATACCCCCACCATTACCTCTAACCGACGTGGAACCATTATTACTACCCCAGGCCGTGATGACCGCCATCAATTCCATCAGGTGATTCGTTGGTGAGTCGTTGAACAGAATCTTATGCTTATCCTCCGCCTCGAGAACAGTGGGATCATTGAAAGTCCGCAGGTAAATCTGTAGGGTCTCCAATTTTTCGAATTGGCGCGTTAGGGGCAGAGCCGATGTGTATTCCCCAATCCATTCATTGCCTTCCTCTCCCCCCTCCTCTCCGCCCTCGTCGTTGTCGATTTCAGCATCTTCAGCTTTAAGAGCTTTTCTGTCCTCTGCTTCTTCACGTAGCACCTCCAGATACTTTTTTCGGATGCACCTACTATTATCTACCCCTCACCCATGACCCAATTCAAAGCCCAGGAAGCGCCGGAATTTGTTGCGGCCCCCGACGCTACTGGTTGTGCGCTTTTCTGCGGGCAGGTTGGCCCAGTGTTAAGCCACCACCTGGCGAACATAAGTTTCCTCTGAGGGGATTTGGATGTATGGTTTTAGTGATTGAACTTTTGGGAAGGGGAAATCCATATTGTCGCAGTAGCGATAGTCGTAACTTAATTGTTGACTTGTGAATAGTGCTCGAGTAGGTATGACAGGTGAATTGTTGCTGGTGTGTGTGTGGTATTAGCATGAAGGGTTTACGCATGGGTCACGTGAGCACGGGGGCTTGCTGTGTAGTGCGCATCGAAGCTTGGTGGGGTCTCTGCTATATTCGCCCCATAATACTTGTACTTCAGCACATGTAACCCTATCAACCGGGTGCAACTACCACCACACTATACTAATTTAATAATCCTTCCGAAAATGCAGAATAAAAATGAGAAAAAGAGAATGATTTCGGCCGGGCTCAAACTGGAGACCACAAGTGTGTTGGACTGATGTAGTAACCAATTACGCCACGAAAGGCATCACCATTGTATTTCAGCAATTTTTTAGCAGAATGTTGTCCACATTACATATCATCCTGGAGGACGCAAGTGGAGCAAGGCTGTTTTCAGACGCCGTTAGACGTTGTGCTATGGTTCTATGCCAAGCCGAGTAGGGGTTGATGGTTTTGGGTTCGTGGAAGCAAAGGTTTCCTATCTCCGTTGGGGTTCGTGTTTGTCCTCTTTTCTCTGTCACCTCTTTGCATTTTATCAACTACACAGCTCCTGTATCAGTCCACACATTCCTTTCCTCCACCTCACAGCAAACATCCTTCTTATTTCCTTCAAGGCATACCCTCCTTTTATTCCTGTTTTCCCTCAGCTAGTGAACAAAATAATTGATAGACCGACATAGGCATTCAAACATGCCACCCCCTGACCGCTCCGCATTGCGTAATACTTTTATCTATGCTTCCAAAAATCGTACCGCTGTGCAAGGAGGACTTTGGGCCACCGAAGGCGTTACGAACGCTAATATCTATTCCATGGTGGAGATTTTCTATTTTATCGGCGATATCTTCTATCTACACAATTGTAGCGAACAGTTGGTTGAGAGGGATGGGAAACAGCTTCAACCAGGCAATTACTATATTGTCACTATCGGTAGCCCCCCCTGCGCCTCAGCATTGGCATCGACTCACTGGGGATAGGTTCCATAATTGTCGCGGACGAGACGGCGATAGGTCGTATGGTCTCTTTGCAGACTCAGAGGAATCTCGCAATAGTTCGGGCGCACGAGGAGAAGCGGGAAAGGGGGCTGCGGAGGAAGGCAATGGCGGGGAAGGGGACCAGGGAGATGCCCAGAGAAACGATTAGGATGCATAGGGAGAGGGGGAAATGACGTAGCCGGGGGTGCAAACACGGAAAAAAGAGTTGGAGGAGTCAAGAAGGGGCGCGGGTGCAATCACAGTTTTTCTCTTACAATCTAACCATATTTTTTTATCTGGAGCATGGGCCGCCATTGGGCGGGGTGTATATATGGAGCTTATCACTTTTTGTGAATTATTTACCTAGCACCAAAAGTGTTATCCATAGCAACTATTAGTGGAATTGTGTTGGATATTATGGATTGTTTGCGGGAACTTGGTCATGAGGATTACCCGGATGTCGGTGGTTAAGCAGCTCGCTTGTTCTCGTACTTTCCTTTTGTTTTCTCGTTTTCTAGTTTTCTTCTCTTCTCAATAAGCTCTTCTCAATACCCGAACAAGAACAACATCAGTCTTAATACAACTCTTGTTTGATCTCCAATTCTCTCTCTCTGGTTCTCGCTTTTAGCAAGGCTCATCTCCACTCACAGTACTCAGCAATCAGCTGTGCAGATACTCTATACCGTCTATTGCTTGTAGTGTTTGAATTATCATCGATCATTTCTAACAAATTGTTCAAAAAGGTCGAGTGATTGTTGGTGAAACGGCACCACCACCCCACCACCCGACCAACCTCTTCCATCACCTGCCCAGCAGTTGTGAGAGCTGGGGGATATATGCTGGTGCGTTGGTGGTACTGGTGCTCTAGGGGAGTGTAGTGTTGGCCACGAGCATAGGGGTCCCTCGAGCAAAGCATGCTCGAGCAGGACCCTCATAATCTGCTCGAGTTGCTCGAGCAGTACCACTGCTCGATTACTTCTATATATATCTGTCTTGGTAATCATGTGATATTATCATGTATTGATATAGACACCATCTACCCCGCACACTCAATACACTATCCTCCGCACAACCCTCAACCACTGATTCTTGAACCTTTATCGGTTACAACTTTGCTATCTCAAAATGTCCTCATCGCTCGCATCCCCCACCCCTTGGCAAGTAACTGAAACACAATCCGACTCTCCGAGTGAAGTAAATAGCGCAAATGACTCAGGCTCTGTCACGGATTTTCGTGACACCTTGAGCGGCAAGTGGGGTAGGAATTATCAGGAACCCCAGTGTCAATATTAAACGACTGACAATTGGTCTTGTAACTGTAAATAGGAGACTTGGTTAATGATCGCACAATTAGTGGCAAGGAGGAATTGCCATTCAATAGCTACCTATACGAAAAGCGATTAATCATCCGTGAAACAATGAATGACGACTCAGGACGACGTATGGTTTATTGCTGTCACTGCCGCCATAGTAGGGGCCCGTATGCCCCAAAATATACCACTACTTCCGCCTTTCTAAACCACTTCCGTACGCGTCATCCAGGTCTTCCATCTCAGGAAAGTGACTATAAGAGTGCAGTTAGTCGTCTAAAGGGAAAGCAGAGCACCACATTTCGAACATGATCTGAACTTAGTCCTTTCACACTCGCTAAGCAAACCAGTGGTGCCCGAGCCCCTGTGGAGTATTTTGATATTACTCAGTATAGGAAACTACTTGCTATAATGATTGTCGAAACAAACTCCAACTTTAGGTTAGTTGAAAGTACTGTCTTCCGCACTCTATTGACATACTGCAATGGGAGGGCTACTCCAATCTCCCGCCAAACCCTCAAACGCGATATCCGGCAAGTTCTATATAAAGAACTATTTGAGAGTTTACGCCTTCGCCTGCAAGAACATATCTCAAGCGGTACAAAAATTAACCCCATACTCGATGTCTGGACGTCTTCAAACAAGCTTCCATTTTTGGACATCACAGTTCACTGGATGGATATAAGGTATGAAAGATGCAATACCCGATTGGATTTGAATGATTGCATGGCTCCCATACCGCAGGCCATATGTCGGATGTTACAGTTAAGGTATTAAATATGTATGGTATTCGGGAGTCGATTCTGTAACGTGTTCGCAAGGTGCTAGTCACGTTATCGGTAAAGGATACGATAGTTGGCATGTGACCTGCTCTTCCAGAGAGGAGGCGAGAGCTGAGAACTAAAGAAGGCTTCGAGGGTGTACTGAGAAACAAAGAAGTAACCGTTCAACCAAGTATATTGAGATACTGTCTGTTGAAGTCTGCCTTTTCTATCGTAGAAACAGGCGGTCTTTAAATACACAAATCTGTTCATGTCTTAACATGAACGAAACTAATCAAAGGTATCAATCGATACAATTTGGTAAAACTCCTTAAGTATCAAAGCGATACTTAAAACAAAACATAAAACAAAACCAAGTATCAAACGATACTTAAAACAAACCAAGTATCAAAGCGATACTTAAAACATAACATAAAACGAAACCAATAACCAAGTACCCATACCGGTTACAGATTCACTGTATAATGGCAGATAACGCCTCTGTCAATGATGGTATTTTTATGGATTTAGAGTTGGAAATGAAGGAATGGTCACAAGAGGATGGGCAAATACGGTGTTTGGTACATGTATTAAATCTATTTGCACAAGCCGTGCTTCAGACATTGAAGTCAGAAGCAAAGGAGGCAGAAGTGGATTTAGCAAGTGATGACTTACAAGAGCTTGGCAACAACTATGACGTTAACCCAGCAACAAACCTACAGAAGCTTCGTCAAATTCTGGCAAAAATCCAATCATCAAACATTCTCTGGGAGACACTTCAGGATGATGTACGGCAAAAGGGGCTAAATTGGCTAGTTCCAGTCCTTGATGTTTGTGTACAATGGAATTCAACACATAAGATGATTCAGTACACGTTATACCTCCAGCTAGCGCTTGAACATCTCCTTGCTATCGACAATAGGTGCAAGTTCAGTAAAGGGCAAAATTCCCTTACACTTACACCGAATGATTGGTCTACCTTAACGCGGTTGGAGAAAATACTTGGTATTTTTGTTGAGGCAACTAAATTTGTGAGTGGTTCCTCATATCCAACACTAAGCTCCCAGCTTCCATACTACCAGTTTCTGCAAAATCGTTTTCATGACCTGATCGAGGATGAACGCGCTGCTTCTATTGACCTTGATCCCGACTCCTCTGGTTATAAGATTTGGGCTGCAGCAGATGTTGCATACCGAATGCTGAACAAGTACTGGGTAAAAACAGATTCATATATGGGGCAGGTTATTGCTACAATTCTTGACCCACGTCTGAAGCTCCAACTCCTTCGGCATTTAGATTGGGAACAGGACTGGATCCAGAACGCGAAAGAACAGTTTATACAGGTTTTTAATCAACGCTATGCTCAACTCCTAACCCGAACCCCAGCAAGTAGGTTTATTGAATCTGTGCGGCGGAGAGAAACACCACAAACTAGACCCAATACCCACGATCCTATCCAAATCAGCACTCTGTATAAAGACTTAATTTTTGGTACCAATAACGATGAACTAGATGATGATCTTGTGGAATCGCAAGCGGAAATTTACTTACGCGAGCCAATGGTTGACCGGAATATCGATATTGTTCAATGGTGGAAGCTTCATGAACAGCGGTAACCAAATCTTGCCTCGATGGCACGGGATTACCTCTCCGTTCCTGCAACAATGTATGTTTATATAAATATTCTCTAATAGCCTCAACCTTTGCACTAAAGGTTTGTGAAGTGTCCCATCTGAGCAAGCTTTTTCCATGGCCGGTGATATTGTTACAAAAATACGGAATCGGTTGGAGGTTAATTCAGTCAGACTCCTCATGCTTACAAAGGCAGGATTGGGTATTGTTGACTATGAGAAGGAGGAGCTAGAGGATGAATTGCTGGGAGAGGAGTCAGATTATAAGGCCAATGATGATGAGAGTGTTGCAGATATCGAAGAGACGGAAGATTCACAGATCTTGTAATAGTTGTTAGAAATGCTGCTCAGCATGCTACTGTTTCTTTTTTTTCTTTTGTTTTATGAAAGCACAGAGTTTATGAAAGATGTTTTATTGATGCACGGATATGAGGATGGAAAGCATAGATGCTACGGGAATGAAAGAAGTCTTTGTGGACCATTTCTTTTGTTTGGAAATAACACAGAATGTTTACTTTTTTTGTTTCTTTGATGGGTAGACAAGATGATGGAAAGACATGTGTCAATTATCGACTAGACTCGAGCATAATTGACTAAACTCGAGCATAGGGGTCCCTCGAGCATACTCGTGGCCATCACTAGGGGAGTGCATGGGCAAGTCCTGTGGACGGTGGGACCAGCTGGAGTCTTGAGATGGTGGCAGGTAGGGGTTGGAATGTTGTCATGGGGTTCTCTCTTTTTGAGTATTCTGTAATATTATTAAATTTGACGGGTTTTCCATATATTCCTGTGCTTGGTGGACACGAGCCCGCTAACGTAAGAGACGGTGATGTGACACAAGACAGGGATATGTCACATCACTTTCGCGTAATATGAGACATGGATGTCCGAGGAAGTAACCCGGCTCCCTCACGCAAAGATCAACAGAACTCAAAAAAAAAAGCGAACGATATGGGTCAGGTTAACCAGTGCAAAGTGTCAGATTACGGTGAATGCCTCAAGCGAGCCCTGAAAGCCCTCAAGAAGGCCAACAATCCAATATCCGTGGCTGAAGCTGCGGAAGAATATGAAGTTAACAAGCGAACACTTTATAGGCGGATTGCAGGAACCCATGAGAGCCGAGTCATATCACACCAAGAACAACAGCGCCTAATACCAGCAGAGGAGTCAGCCATTGTTAAATGGTGTGAGGCGCAGGACGATCAAGGGTTTCCCTCACGGTTAGATATAGTTCGTAGTATGGTTATCCCTCTTGAACAGAAGCGAATGGGGATACTTGGTGCACCATTGGGACAGAAGTGGATAAGTCGATTTCTCAACTGCCATCCAACTCTAGCTTCCAAGCTTAGTTGTAACCTGGAGCGACAGCGGGCTTATGCCAAAGACCCTCGCCTTTTGCAAGACTATTTTGGGAAGGTAGAACTCCTTATCCGCTGTTACGGCCTCAAAGGAGCGCAAATTTTTAATATAGATGAAAAGGGCTTCTTGATGGGGCAGGCTGCAAGGGCAAAAGTGATCTGTCGATGAGGTAGATGTAATCCACGGGTTACGCATGGTGGAAAAAGAGAACTAGTTTTGGTAATTGAGACTGTATCTGGAAGTGGAATCGTACTCCCTCCATTTATTATCAACAAAGGAAAGGGGCAGTACCTCGGGTGGTACCGAAACCTTACCAAAGCTGAGCATACCTATCACTTCAGCTATTCCCCTAAGGGCTGGACAGATAATGAGTTGGCCATGAAGTGGTTGCGAGACTTGTTTGATCCGGAATCAACACTGATTGCCGGAGTGAATCAACCTCGCCTTCTTATTCTAGATGGGCATGGTTCACATATCAGCTTCGAATTTATTCAGTATTGCATTGGAAGTGGTATCCATCTTCTCTGCTTGCCTGCCCGCTCAACCCATCTCCTACAGCCATTAGATGTTGGTTTATTTTCCCCTATCAACATTTTTATGGATCAGCGGTCGATAATCATATCCGGTCAGGTCAGAGTCAAAAAGGAATAAAGAAGGCAGTCTTTATACCTTTTTTGACTGAGTCGCGTACCAAGACTATGACCTCGCATAGTATTTAGCAAGCTTTCACTGCAACCGGCATTTGGCCACTAAATCCCTGCTGGGTTCTTGGTAAACTAGGACCACCAGCAGTGAAGCAACTTACTGCTATTGGGGTTACTAGAGATCCTCAAACAGCATGGGATATTAGAGGAAAGGTTAAGGCAGGGAAGCGGTAGTTGCATCTTGGGTTTATGAGTTTGGAGGATAGGGAGCCGGATCTAAAAAAGTGAGGTGGAATACGGGATCAGCTGGTTGAAATTCTACGAGAACTGGGTCATCAGTTGGAATCAGAGATGGCAGAAAAGGAACTCTATCAGGAGTCCAATTGACACCTCCAGGGAACAAGCAAGCTCTTTAATACCACTAATAAGCGGTAGCTATCAGTTGCCAGAGTTCTTAATGGAGCTGAACTCATTCGTCTCCGTTATGCCCATATCGCTAAGGATGCAAAAAAGGGCCTCTGCCTCCCAGTCTCCAGGAAAAAGTGTACCCCGAAGCGAAAAACCACCAAATCCCCCCCTATCTCACATACACCATCAATCAGAGTTCAGGAAATAGTTATATCCAATACTCCAATGGTTATGTTTATTGATCCGGAGGTTGACGAGAGTGAGGTTGAACAGTTAAGCGATAATGAGTAGAACATGCCTCATTCAATCCCCCGCCATACTCGCAGATTGAGTAGTATATTCGCCGCACCCAAACCCTTACATCCTGATGTCCCTCTCCATATGCGACTTTGGTCCCGGCAGCCATAGGACTTCTCTCTCTTTTCAAATCCTCAATTTACTATATATATGCCCCCTCCTCTTTATTTTCTACTACTCTACAAATTTGCTTACTTTCAGATTTTTTACAAACCTACTTTCCTTCCAGTAACACTCTCTGATGGTCAGGGTTCACATAACCGGTATTGGTTTCTTAAGCGGACATGTATTTGGGGAGATATCGTTGAATGAATACTTTTTTCCGACCGGAAGCAACAGTGAAACCCGTGTGTCAGATCCCGGACATGTGTCAGATCACCATCCCGGACGTTATTGTCCACTTAGCGAGAGCTAGCCCGGGACCTTCGTGAGTGGCTTGGATGTTGAAAAGAGCCGCCCTTGGTACGGAAGTGCCCCACTCTTATGGCCATGGTGGTATACGTATGTGCTAGCGATGGCGCGCAAGCCTCTCTCTACTTTGCTCCTGTTTCTTCTTGTTCTCCTTAGTCAAGACTTTTCCTTCTTTCCTTCTACTCTTACCTTCTCACTTTTCCTTTCTCTCTATATGCACATACAACAAAAACATAGTCTCTACCGCTGCTTAACACGACCTCGGGACACCCACCCGTGCCACTCCACTCCGCTATGCAAAACCCCCTTCACTCATCATTACCCCCATACCAAACACTCTCAACACCGGAAAATAAGCATACGCTGAGTGATGTTTTGTAATCTTATTGAATATGGTTGATAAAAAATGGAAGGGGTGGTGCTGGTAAGTGATACTGTGCCCTCCTATGGGTATCCAAATTCATTGCTGAATGGACACGATGAACGGAGGACTATCCGCCAGCTTCCGAACGTTTTCCCCGGCCTCACATGTTATCCTAGGTAGTAGGAATAGTCCACTGTAATTTTTGTCAACCGGCTATAGGGCCAGTAATACAAAGGTTCGGATCTTGTCTATACTTTCAGTTGGGTTTCGAGTCATGTGATTGCCTTTAGGCTCTGGGGGAACGCACTGGGTTTCCAGGGCTGAGCAAAAGTAGAGCAGCAGTCCTAGGAGGGGGGTGTGTAGCTCAACCCCCACGAATAGTGGCTACTTTGGGTTTAGTAGGTGAGAAGTCAATGTTTTTTGCTCATAACGCGGTGTAGAACCAACTACACCACGAAACAATTTCCTTAGACTAGTATTTCAAGTAATCAAACACTGTGTCTAAACTGGAATGGAATGCGATACAGTACTCGAGTCGCCGCTGAGAGAAGAGTTTTTTTCCTTTTTTCCTCTTCCACTACACGCTATTCGCTTCTTCGACTCCGACACCTCCGCCACTTCCTCCCATCCTTCACATTGTTTCTCAGTTCAACTGACCTTTCGTTTTTACCCTTCCGCTAAATTTTATGCTCTTCAGGCTTTCTATGAGAGCCAAGCCTCAACTGCCTTAAACCAAACTTACAGACAAAAACAAGCAAATATAAACCCAACAACTCAATCTTCCGTCAAACATCCACCTTCTCCACTTCCTCCCAAAACAAACTCCCCCACCTTCAATGGCAGAAGTGTTTGGAAATGAGGCAGAACCATTTGGCTTCAGTGTCAGTAGTAGGACCTCTGTAACTCCATGCCTGGAATGTCGCTAATATAAGTTCCGGCGTAGCCTCCCGAAGAAAACAAGAAATCTCCAAATCCCCATCCTGGGACCCCGAATCCCATCCGGTCTTGTCTGGTTTGGCAGATCCCAGAACACCCTTCACCAAGTTATTGGGGCTGATTCCCGGCGAGGACAAACTCCGCTTTTCCACTGCTGTTAACCTAGCTGAGTGGATTAAAGAAAGAATTGAGCAATGTCTCAATTCTTCCAGCGGTAGCTATGTGGCAGTCACTGGCGTAGCAGAGGGGCCACTTTCCCATATCGATCAGGCATTTTGCAAGCAGGGGATCCGCAGCTCGGCCCGCTTCACTTATGAAGGCCCTCTCGATTCGCTTATTATCCGGTTGATGCCCGGTGTGCCCCATGATCTCGTCAGCAGGAGCTTTTTTTACCAAATGGAAAGGAAGATCGATTGCTTTCCTGGACTTGTTGGTACCTGGTTTCCGCTTGGAAGTGGAGAGTTTGAGGCGCATGGTAGGAGGAAAAAGCAGGGGGATGAGGCAATCAAGCCAGCTACAAGACCACTTGAAACAGATTGGCCTTCCTTAGTATTTGAAGTGCGGCATTCCGAAAGCTTGCAAAAGCTAAGATTCGATGCGGAATGGTGGTTAAAATATTCTGCTGAACAAACTTGGATGGTGATTATCATCAAGATTAAGCGCAATCCGAACGCCATAATTTTGGAATGCTGGGAAATATACTAGGCCCTAGCCCGGCGCGTTACCAGAAGTACTGCCGCAGTTCCTACCCGTTGGCAATGGTTTAACATCAACAACCTTGGCACGGTTACTTCTTTCAATCCTGGCATGGGTCTGAAAATCCCGTATCTCACAATATTCGACACCGGACCAAAGAACCACCCCCCATTTGCCTTCTCCCAAGCTGAGTTGAGTTCTTGGGCGTTGTACGTATACTCGGGTCTGAGTTAAATGTGAAGGCATGCGTGGATTGATGGGGGACAGTGTTATGCCTATTGAAAAGAGGGCTACACAGGTAGGAGGGCAGGATAAGGTAACGAAGATGGATAGTATCAATGACTCTTCTTGTTCATATCGAGGCCTCAATAGGATATCTGTAACCGGTACGGGTACTTGGTTATGTATTGTTTCAAAAAATAATCGTTTGATACTTTGTTTGTTTCAAGTATCGTTGGATACTTGGTTTTGTTTTATGTATTGTTTCAAGTATCGTTTTGATACTTATTTTGTTTGTTACAAGTATCAATTGATACTTATCATTATGCCTTGGAGAGGCAGGATTTAGGTATTTAAAGACCGATGAAGTCTGGTCTAGGAAATGCAGACTTCGAGACTTCGACAGAAAGTATTCAGAATATACTCGGTTGAACAGTTACTTCTTTATTGCGAACTTAAAGACTCTATCTTCTTTACAACCACCTCGAAGCCTCCGTTAGGTACTCTATTAAGTTACCGCCCTTGTACCAGACTACCTATCGTGAACCCTCTCACAATACGTCACTGAGCCCCGGCCCAATTACATTACAATATCGGTAAAGGAGGAAGGATTATAAGAGAAGCTTGGTATCGAATGGTATGGAGGGGACTCGTTGTATGTACCGGTACCTTGCCTTTTTTATTTTACTTTAGTTGTTATGGTCACTGGCCTTGGTGTCCCATACGACACTGGTATATAAAGTGTGCATTTTGTTGGTGTATTCTCCCCCCGTTTCCAGTTCTGAGCTTGTGGCCTCCTTGCCATAGCCCCCTGCATTTTTGGTGATTCCATCCTAGACCACTCCGTTGCAATAATTCACTCCATCATATCCGTCAACACCATTGATTCTAATTACATCCAATAGCTCAGACGGAGATTGCTCTCCTCGAAAGCTCCTAAGCCTTTCACTTCCCGTGACGGCGAAGTACCCAGGATCTGAGATCACCAATCTAGTTGATTTTCTCAGGACGGCATTTCCCTGTAAGTCTTAACTGGTTCCATGGCTCTCTCTCTTCTTGAATTTGTCAAAGCTAGGACTTCTCTTCGCCATAACTCCTCTGTAGATATTCAATTCGTCCTCCAATTTTGTCGGCGGAGATATCGTTGGTGATACTGCCCCTTCTATCCACAAAGTTACAACACCAATGGACACGCCCAAGTTTCGTCCACTGCCGGTCGACAACTCGCCTTTATACAGTCCCCAGAAGACCTCATCCAATGCTCTGGCTGGATGGCAGCTGGCAACTGAACCGGCAGGGATCCTGCGAGACATTAAGCGAAAGATACTCTGGTCGAGCGGATCGGATGATTTCTGGATAGTCCTTTATGCTCGCTTCTGGGGAGAAATGCATCCAATTGTTTGGAGATAGATTTACCGGGGATGGTTCCACCACACGGAAATATGAGAAACAGGATCGGGAAATGAGTGATTTTGATAGCCGTCCGGCTCAGCCCAACAAACCAATGGAACAGGATAACATGATGGAAAGGATAAAGTCCGAACTGTGAAGGTTCAGAGGTGTCATGTATGAAAATAGTCTATCCGATTTCACAAGTGATTGGTTTTTACGGTGACAAGAAACTGCTACTCTACTTCAAGTTTAGCTTTGACCAGAAGAAAGAATCGTGCCTCAAATACCCTGTTGTGGGTTAGCAGGCACTGCCGCAAATCAGTTTTTTTAGGACCATAATCGAAACTGTCATGATCAAAAAGTGACAGACGATTAGGAAAAACATCAGTAAATCCACTGGCCCTAGGAAAGGTTCCCTGAATGATACCGTAGTGTACATCATACAATTCCCATGACTCCAAATTCTCGATCCGAAAATTTATTTGTAACTCCGGCCAAGTCTATCCAAGATTATGTGCATTGCAGGTGTAAAAATCTCATCGAGATCTGAAAGTACGCATATGGGTAGAGGTAGAATTACAAATGATGAGTTGTGACCCTCCAGCGCCCATCATTGATCACTCACCATATTTCCCTCGCAGAATAGGAGTCTCTGTTAGATATAATGAAGCAACGAAGAATCTGCAGGCTGTAGCAAAAAAGCAAAAATCAACACTAGCAACGTCACGATGTCTGCTACTGTACCATCATTTGGAAAGTGATAACGAGCTAACTGAAATATTGGTAATGGTTTCTATTGTACTAACGTCCATTATGCTTGGACTCCCAGAATGCGACATTGGATCTGTGTTTTCATATCTTCAGGGCACCTTACTATAATGTGAAAATTCTGGGGAGCAGGAAAATGGCACACAAGGCCAAGATATCGATGATACAACCCGTTTCTGGACCTTTTCTAGGGACCACTATCAACTATTTAGGCTTGCAATACTCGTACATTGCACCTGGCTAAAACGAGGGGCTGTAAGGGCAAAAGTACTGTAAAAAAAAAAAATAATATTTGAATCTCGTTGGGAGCTAAGGCGATAACTAACCCTAAAAGCAGAGAGAAATTGATTTCTACAGGCTTGAACCGGAGACCACTAATGTATCAGATGGTGCTTCTAGTACTAGAAGGGAAAATAGACACCTAAAGTCGGACAAAGCGTGATAAATTGAGCGGCTAGCGGGGTTCCTATGCGGCTCAGCCCCTATGAAATGTCACTAAGTTAGGGGGGGGCGAAGTGGATTGTTTTTCAATTGCCAGCGCGGTCTCCAACCAATGACTGACTCAGCAGCTCCGTATTCAGGTCTAAAGGGGGGTTTTGACTAATTTTTATGAGGTCTCGTGGTGTAGAACCAACAACACCACGAAACCACATGACACATATATGCAAGTGCACTCCCACCTTAAACCTTAACGGGAACATGAGAAGCCTGAAACCGATACCCTACAGAATAAAGGGAGCATGTGAGATTGTAAACAGCAACGGTAAAGAAATGAAACCAGCGGCAGCGAAATAAGGCTTAGTAACGCAACAGAAAAGACTCCTATTGCCGGCGCAGAAAAGTGGGGAAGTGAGGAAGTTCGCTGGTTCAGAGGGGAGAAGATGTATTACTTTTCCACTGCTCGAATACTTAATTCGAGCCTGAGTAAGCACAGCTGTAATTGCATACAATTAAAATCTTGAGGCTCTGGCCAATCTTTGTCCATATGCAATAGTAGTCGTGTTTACAAATGTCAAGAAATTACGAGTACCGTACTGTTATTGATGGCTAAGTCTCTTCCCTCACTTGGTTCAGGGGGTTCCCCCACATTGATCAGTAAAGTGGAATGAATTGGTAACTAATTACATCCCAAAACAACAATCTCCATGCTCCGCCTAAAAGCTCCCCCCCCCGGAAATAGCATTATTCCCTGAGTGATAGTCAGTTACCGCAAACAAATCCTGGTGAGAAAAACACCACCAGATATTCACCTTCAATTATCGATCACAAATCCTCCGCTTCTTAATGCCATGTGAATACAGTCCACAACAATTGAGGACTCCTTCATCCATCTCTCCTTCTCTTGTCCTATATCCTGAGACAATGCCGCAAATTCACATGTCTGAGTAAAAACTGTGCCATCGTATCGGAGCATTTGCCACTCTCTTCCCGTGGTGACAAAGCCATACACCACTCCTCCGCCATTCCTATCTCCCATATCCTTCATTGCCAATAGACACTGCCTCTTCGCCTCTCCAAGAGAGGACTTCTTTGCCTCCACCACAAAGACTTACTTCCGGTTCCCCACCCCAATCAGGTCAACCAAAACAAACTCTTGATACCCATAAGTCTTTGAGTCCAGAGCAGTGATCTGTTTTTCCCTAAGTAGGCAAATGTTGCGTCCCGTCTTGCGCCGGAAATCCATTACAGTGGGAGCCAGGATTGAGAAAACCAAATCATTGATATTAGCCTCCTTGAAATCTTCATTCGACTCTGTGGGATAGCCTTCACACTCGATAAATTAGATAATACGGTCATAAACCTTTTCCTTTACTTCCTGGACTTGATCCTTCCCGAGCCCTTCAATCTCAGGCTTCGCTTCTGCCAACATATGGCTGACGGAAATCGCGTGACGTTCGAAATCCATGAACAAGAAGCCTAATCTCTTCTCGGCCTCTGCTAAGGTGACCTTCGAATAGGCAGCCTTGGGTATAGTATTAGTGGACCAATTTTAGGGCTGAATGTTGTCGTCTGATTAGAACAGTGTTCGGGCCAATAAAAATTTAAACTCACCAAAATAGTGCTCGTCTTCCTTGAGGCATAGCGGACTCGCGGGCGGTAATGGTAAATGCCGGTGGGGATGCGTGCAAGTTTGGTGGAAAGTCTGAACATTGTCTGCTATGGTTCACAACTCATGAATTCAGCAAAACAGTCTTCAATAGATAATAATATTATGGCATTAAAGGGACTCACCTTGTTGTTCTCGTGGTTGTGGTGGCGTGTTTGCTTGCTGGTTCTCGAACGGTGGGTTAGACGCAGTGCTTCCAGTCGTCCCGTCCGTCCAGGACGGGGTGAGGACGACGAAGGACGAGACTGTCTCGTCTTTGGACGGGACGGACTGCCTTGGCGCCGTCCTGGACGGGGTAGCCGTCGACTACGGACACGCAAAATTGCGCAATGGGACAAATACTAGTACCCAAACAAGTTAAGAAATAAAAATAAAAAATAAACATAAAAAAGAGGTGGCGCTCGAGCATCCTACCAGGGCACTTGCAGGGGTAGTAGGGGGACTGGCGTCGACGGCCGTCGGACGAGGCTCGTCCTCGTCCAGACGACTGGAAGCACTGGTTAGACGAGGTTTGCTATCATACTTCTCAAAATTCTGTAATATATGGTATCCTATTACTAAGCTCGCCCCAAGTATGAGTAGGGCAAAGATTTAGCGCGAAGCAACACAGCAACACACAAAGTGTTTTTCAATATATTTGCTAACCTCCGAAGAAGCTAGAATGCTAGTTAACAGTCACGACCCGATTTTGTAGCCGCATGAGAGGCAGGGGAGATCCCCCGAGAGGTTCCGCAGTGAGAGGTTGAGAAGGAGCTCCACCATTTTCCATCCCGAAAGATGCCTATGGAGGAGGCCTTAGACGCATGGGTTGTCCGGCGGACTGCACATCCTAAAGGGGTAGGGGTGGAAGAAGGAAGAGATGAGGACTTGTGTACTGGTGGCTCTCATCGGTTCTTGCGGACATACCCCTCTCACTGAAGTCGGTTGGTTGGCAACGCCTCGCCGACTTCTGCCATCGGCAAGGGACTGGACAGAGTCTCTGATGGCGGAGGCCGCCACCTCGCATATAGTGAACTCGACGCAAAGGGCTCTCGGTGGTCCAGACTTCCAATTCTCGTCCATCTACTCGAAGAAGCAGAATAAGCGTGAGGTGACTATTCCCTCGAACCGGACTAACATTCTAATGTCGGATATCGATGCCAACGTGTTTTTCAGTGCGGTGATGTCGAGGCTGTATGCCCAGTGCTTGAGTTCATTGACCAAGCTGCGGAAACGGTCGGACGGCGATTTGGTGCTCGGCCGGGATGGGGGGAAGCAGAGTGTTAAGAATGTGTTTGATGTGGGGGGTAGGGGCGGCCGGGTACCCACTCGGCAGAGTATTGTCGACGTCCAAGAGGAGAGAAGAAAGGATGAGCTTTCGGAGAGAACAGGGAAGCCACCACCTGGCCCGGGGGAGAAGGCTCTGCTGGTGGTGAGGGAGATGAATGGATTGCGGGCAGTTGTCGTCGAGGCCCCCGGACGATACTGTATTTATTCCTTGAGTGTTGGATATCTATTTTGAAAACCTACACTACAAGCCGGGCGTCCCGGTGGAGAAGAATAAGTCTTGGCCAAGAAAGCCCTACGATCTGATTATTGCTACAAAAAGAATCCTCTCGATAGGGAAGTCGTTTTTTCAGCCGCCAAACCCTTGAACAACTCTGATCGCACCTAATTCTGAACGGTGGCATCCTTTCGAGCACCCAGATGGGCTTCGGGTCTATCGCCAATGCCTGCTCCACTATCCTAGAGGACTGCATTAAGGATGTTGGCAAAGCTATTCAATCCCCCCCCCCTCGGCCAAGAATGCCGTTGGCTTCACCAACCCCCCTATCGAAAAGGAGCCCGGCACTACAATCGCCCTGCGCACAAACCAAGAATAATGTCCTTGTTCCCCTCTGGCCATGCATACGGCACCAACCGCAAGGACTACTGCCTCTTCTCGCAGTGCTATGAACGCCCCGGCTATCTGCAGAGACTCGTGGATGAATTATTTAAAAAAAGGGGGCGACTATGAAGGTCTCGAGTGCTTATATGTCGCCTTCCACTGTGGTATCGGCCCTCGCGCTGGCACGAGGGGCCCGGATTGGTCTAATTATAGACGACTTTGGCATAACCCCTTTGATGGTGAACCCGATGCACCAATTCAGAGCCCGTACACAATGTAACAACTTTGCAATTACAGTTTGACCCTTTCTCACATCATACTACCACCTATCAAACACGACTCGTACATTATACTCGACTTATGCACTGCGACGGGCTCCATCGAACGCTAGGTTGTTCCCCAGAGCCTCGGAAAATTAGAGTACAGAGATGTGAGGAGGGGCGGGTGGGGTGATCTCTGAGCGATCGGAGCGAAAGCTCGTACAAACTAAGATATAAAAATTGGTGGCGGTAGCAGGAAGACAATGTCGGAGTTTGTCGCAATCAAGGGGGTGAGGGCTATTGGACCACCTTCCTGGAAGCGAAGAACACCGCAAGGCTTTAGAGGAAGCGGGTTTCTAGGGAGAGGGATCTCGAAATGGTTAGGATGCACGAGAAGAGGGAACGGGAGCTGCGGGAGAAGGCAATGGAGGGGAAGGGGACAGGGGAGACGCCCGAAGAAATGATTTGGATGCGTAGAGAGATGAGGGGAATGATGTAGTCGGGGGTGCAAACATGGAAAAAGGAGTAGGAGGAGACAAGAGGGCGGGGGGTGCAATCGCCGTTTTGCTCTCACAATGTAACCATATTTCATATCTGGGGTGTGGGCCACTGGTGGGTGGGGTGTATATATGGGACTCCTCACCTTTTGTGAATTATTTACCTAGCTCCAAAAAGTGTTATCCGCACCAACTATTGGTGGTATTATTCAAAGAGGTCACGTGAAAAGGCACCATCACCCCACCATTCCTGAATCCACTAACCTCTTCCATCACCCGCCCAGCAGTTGTGCGAACGGGGGACATATGCTGGTGCGTTGGCGGTACTAGTGTTTTGGGGGAGTGCGCGGGCAAGTCCTGTTGACGGTGGGGCCAGCTGGTGGCTCCTTGGATGTTGAAAAGAGCCGCACTCTTATGGCCGTGGTGGCATACGTATACGCTGGTGAGGATGCGCAAGCCTTCTCCTGTTTGCTCCTGTTTCCTCTTGTTTTCTCTTAGCGGAGACCTTTCCTTCTTTCCTTCTTCCACTCTCATCCCCTCACCTTTCTCTTCTCTCTATATACACATACAATGAAACCATAGTCTCTATCGCCGCTTAACAATAAGCTCAGCACATTCATTTGTGTCATCCCACTCCACTGCGTAAAACCCTTTTCATCTATCATTACCCCCTTATCTATTATGTTCATCATTGGAAAATAAGTGTTTGTCGAGTGATGTTTTTTGATCTTGATGAATATGGTTTTCAATGCAAGGAAGGGGTGGCGCCGGTAATAGATACTGTGCTCTCCCATAGGGCATGCGAATCCATTACAGAATGAACACAATGAATGGAGGACTATGCATCCGCTTCTGAACACTTTCCCCAGCCTCCAATGTTCTTCTGGGCAGTAGGAATGGTCTACTGCAATTTTTGTCAACCTGCTCTAGGGCCTCTGATACTAAGGTTTGGATCTCGTCTATACTTTCTGTTGGGCTCTAGCTTACGGGATTGCCTTTGGGCTCTGGGGGAACATACCGGGTTTCCGGGGGTGAGCAAAAGTGGAGCAGCAGTCCTTGGAGGGGGGTGTGCAGCTTAGCCCCCACGAATAGTGGCTAAGTTGGGTTTAGTAGTTGGGGAGTCAATGTTTTACACTCGCAACGTAGTGTAGACCCATCTAATAGGGGGAGAGCAAAATGTAGTAGTGTTCAACCAAGACTCGCCGCCTCCCTATTCAGGTTTTGGGTTACAAAACAGTTCGTGGTGTTAATAACCAACTACACCACGAATTTATTTCCAGCTAAGGAAGGGTACTTTTCAGATCTAGTAATTTTCTTAACCAGATCTCTTGGGCACAGCGCCCGACGGACTAAGGGATAGCCGCCAGGTCAATACGGTACTCGTACTTGGGCACGGTACATGACATGAGCTGATATCTTTCGTTGAGCTGTTAAGGCACGTCGTATGGTAGACATGCTGCAAGATTTTGGAACTGCGTGCAATTACATAATCGGCAGGAACCTTAGCACCGTTACACCTCCATTCCCTCCTCCATTTATTTTCTTCCTCCCCCTCCATTTTCCCGCATCCTCTCACCAAAAATCTTCAGGTGACTAAATCTATTGGCTTCCCCCCCACTCACTCTCTAACCCATAAAACTCTCCACACACACTGACTATAAAAGACAGGTTTTCTCCAGCATGAGTTCAAGCCGCTCACACCTTCGGAACGTACAATTTTATGATCCTGCCAAACCTGACAGCGATACCCTTGGGGGATTCATCCAGAATGGATCAGTTACGGAAGCGAATTTCCTTCACATTCTTGGGATCGTTCTAGTCGTAGAAGCTCCTATACGTGTTCAACATCGAATTTCAGGGCATGTCGTATCGGCGATCAACAGCCGCCTGGCAATTGGGACGTATGTTATTTATTGTGACTGTAGGTAGTTTCCCCTGCTCATGGAAAGGTAATAATTAACTTGGTTGCAGCCCCCATTCAATTGAGCAATGAGACGTAGATACATCGAGTTATCTCGTACAATGTCTCTGGCCGAGAGGATGCCTTTCGCGACGGGATTCGAGTGCGGGATGGAAGATGTGTGATCTCAGGTGTGATAAATACGAGTGCTCCATTTCGGTGGGTGAGTTTCGAAGCAGCACATGTTTTTCCGCCGGGAAGCGAGAATCTCTGGATCGAGTGGGGTTATGGGCAGTACATCACGGACATGGATGGCACTGTTGGCATCTCAAAGATCAATTCGTGCCAGAACGGGTTTATGCTCCGTCAACACATCCACGGCCTATTTGATCAGTACCTATTATCAGTGAATCCAGATGTGGGTCCTCTACTATATAATTCACTATCCCTAGGCGATGCTGATTAATTCTAATAGGATAATTATAAAGTTACTGTGTTTGGGAATGATATTGGACGGTATAGATGGCAGAACTCTGGATCCAATTTGCCGCGATCCAGCGGATCCGCATCGTGTCTCGGATCAGTTTTTCCGGTGGCAATTTCGACAGTCCGTGCTTGCGAACAGGAGAGGAGCGGGCGAGCCAGTCTTTGAATGTGACTTCCCCCCGGGGACCGACATGATGGGAGAGATCCAGAGAGGACCGTACGCGAAGGAGAGGCTAGAGTTGGAGGTGGCGGTTAGATTGAGGGGATTGGCGTAGAGCGGTCAATGGCAAATGTAATGTGTTGACTAAAAATGCATTTGAGGATGGGGTCCTACTCGCTTTACCTCATGGAAACGGGGGGTAAATTCGTACAATGCCCAGGCTAGTCTCACATCGAAGTGACCTGTGTACTTACAGCCTACCAACAGGCGGACCCAACCCCTTGCGAACACTGCTCTGAGCTCGTAATCTAGTGACCCTAAACAGTACAGTTGCACCCCACTGTCCCTGATGGCCAAAATCCAAGGAATGTGGTGGGTGCAGCGGATCGTCCGGACAGCAGGTTCGGTTTTGGTGCAAGAAAGTTTGGATTCAGGAGACTTCATTCAGGGCAAAGGGGAATATGGTACAAGTAGAATAAAATCCGGGACAATGCGGTGCGACTGTGCAGTGCTAGTCTGCTATCCCTTGGGCGGTCTGAAACCGTCAAAAATGGTCCCAGGCATACTTACCTTGTGGCTAGATTGATTCGTGCTTTGTGATTTGCTGAGGAATTTAGACTTGCTAAAAGCGCTGAGTCATTTGAGTTCTCGGAAGACCGAAAATCTGTTTTTATGACCAAGTTCAGTTGACTGTTGCCAAATCTGGGCTGAGTGTTCCTGGGACCATTTTTGACGGTTTCAGACCGCCCAAGGAATAGCATTTAACCCCCGCTTCATATTTTGCTAGCGGGTCATCATAGAGGACTTAGAAAAAAAGCAAAAAAAAAACCCCGCCGCTATGATAGACGTTACAAGGTCCGGAAAGAAGTTACGGAACAGTTACCGGTATTCGAGGTTAACCAGCCGAATAGATCCCTGTCTGTTCCGGTTAACGGGTCCCTACCCTGGTACTTGAGTACAGTAGAAACTCTTTTTTTTTTTTTATCTCCGCCATCTCAGGCAGCCTTTTACGATTGGTGCCGGCACCTTAGAACCAACCCTGAGTCTCATGTCAAATCAAGAATGCTAGTCCTAATGTGGTAGTATTTGATACTATACCTAATTGGGAATTTCTTGGCTAATTATTCAGCAAAACTTTGCTTCCTCATACAAGTCTAATCGTCTTGTTTCCCATAGCTCAGGCCAGCGGAAACCAGGGGGTTAAAGGTAAGTGAGGCAACGTGGGTATGATTGGTTCCTGGGCCACATAGCCAATGAGAAAATGGTATTTCGTGAAGTTCGTTGCTCCCAGAATAGGGATCCTCAAGGTAGGATCGCAACAGCAGTCTTTCAATTCGGCCTGGGAGATGATTGGCTAAAAGGTGCTAAGATGGGGGAATGGCGAGGGAACTTGAGGGCACGATTTCCACTCCTCAAGTCGGTTCCTACGTTGAAGAACAACTAATACTGGTACTTTAGCGTTTGCCTGACAATTTTCCCTCTCCAAAAAAAGCGCCAAGATCCCCTAAAAAGTGCCAAGATTGGCCGTTTCTCTGGTTACCAAATTTTGACCCTCCTTCGCCTCACGTATGCTCATACGGTACCCTATGTACCCGTACTGTTGGGGAAAATTTCTACTTCAGGTCTTTTCTAGTTTGAATGACTTTTGTTGTATCAAGGTGAAGGTGTCAAGGGTTTTGTTATGATGGATGAGATCGTTTGGGAGTTGAGAGAGAGAAAATTTGCTTGTTGTACTTAAGGGATTTCTGCCATCTTTCTTCACGATAGAATTTTCAACCACGTACGAACCGATGAAAGTGAACAAGTTTGAACTACGAAATCTGAATACTATCGAAACAAATATATAAGTTAAGTTTGTAACGTGTTCGCAAGGTGCTAATCATGTTATCGGTAATAGATACGATAGTTGGCAGGTGGCCTGCTCTTCCAGAGACGAGGCGAGAACTGAGAACTAAAGGAGGCTTCGGAGGTGTACTGAGGAACAAAGAAGTAACTGTTCAACCAAGTATATTGAAATACTGCCTGTCGAAGTCTGCCCTTTCTGCTGTAGAAACAGGCGGTCTTTAAATACACAAATCTGTTCATGTCTAGCATGAACGAAACTAATCAAAGGTATCAATCGATACACTTTGGTAAAACTACTTAAGTATCAATGCGATACTTAAAACAAAACATAAAACAAACCAACTATCAAAGCGATACTTAAAACAAACCAAGTATCAAATGATACTTAAAACAAACCAAGTATCAAACCAATACTTAAAACAAAACATAAAACAAAACCAATAACTGAGTACCCGTACCAGTTACATTCCCCAAAACAAAGCAACTGTTTAAACAAACAAAACCTAATAATCATCAAAAGCGGAGTCTGAGAAATTAAAGGCTTCAATTTCCTCCATCTCTTCTTCATTCCAAGTGTTACACTAGGGACAAGAAGAAATCCTAAGAAAACATTTAGACTCGAAGAAATGTAAATTACAGTAGTCATGAATACCAGATTCATGCTGTACATCAACCCACGTATGGTCGCAATCAGGACAGTAGTCTATCCAGAGGATATCAAAGTAGTCTTCAAGTTGGATAGCATCGCGGTTCAGTAACAGTCCAACAATCAGTTGTTACAGCCTCACATTGAGTTCCAAATAGTTTGACATCATTATGGTATTCGGATGGTGATTAGTGATTATATAAGGTTGTCCAGAGCCTGCTCCATAGCTTGATTTTCCTCATCGCTTCTTTCGAATTCTGACTCTAAGTATGGTACTCAAAACCCATCCCTTGCTTCCAGTTCCATGTGCCATCGCTCCCGCTCAGGCATCATTGGTGTCCAGCACGTTGTGATGTAATTGATTGTCGGAGGGAGGAATTCATTTGGCATATTGTCTTTCCACCATTTATTCAGTATATCCATAGCGTGCTCGAGTCCTCCTAGTGGTTCCCAGCTGTTTTCACTCTTTGGATATCCTTTCCATTTGACTAGAAACTGATCATTTCCATGCCAAAGGCGGTGGTCTCGGATTTCTTCAACTTCCCATTCATCTTTCTTGTCAATGATGATAGGTGCAGGTCGAGAGTGTATTCTTTCAGGGAACTTGGAGTCGTCATTTGGGTAGAATCACTTGAGAGCAGAGGTGTAGAAGACTGCAGTATTGCGGCAGTACATGTGTCCATCCATTTGGACAGTGTAGCTTTCTGTATGCTCGTCAAAGAACAAGATCTTGAAAGGTCCTCGCCATCAGAGCTGTAATTTCTTACTGCGTCCAACATTAGTAATGAACATGTTTCCATGTACCAGGAGCATATTACCTGATCGAATAGAGACATGTTTGCATCATCGCTTCTGAGCAGTAGTGGTGCTTCTGAATCGGGCAGCTTTCACAGATTGGAAGGTATTATTCTGAATTACTTGATGGCGGCTTAGGAGGTCATCGGAGGTAGGGACTGAGGAGTTCTTAAATAGAGTTATAGGTAGGAGAGAGTATTGGTGGCCGAAGATTGGCTTGTATGGAGACATTCCCAAGGTGTCTGGAAATCCGGCATGGATATATGCGGCCAGCTCAACAAGGGCTGGTTCCCTGTTGGTTTGTCGTTCATTGATCATGTTCCTAATTCCGGTCTTGACTTCGCCGATTTTTCGTCCTGCTTGGCCATTAGTCTGATGATGTCCAGGAGCAGCCATAATGAGGTTGATTCCAAGGGAGGTCAAGGTTTGCTTCCAGAATCTGGCGGTGAAACGGGAATCTGCATTACTGACAATAGATAAGGGGTACCCATGGTGGGTAAATAGGTATCGTTGGAGGTTATTCCAGGTGTCTTTGGAGGAATGGGTAACCTTCATTGGTACGAGCCATATATATCAAGAAAATTGATCCATCGCTACCAAGGTGGTACCATATCCTGTGGACTTATTGAATGGTCCTGCAAAATCGATTGCATAGCCTTCAAATATTTCACATAGTAGTTGGAGGGTCTGCGCTTTCCCTTCACGTAGTTGTGTTCGCTCTTTATTTGCCTAGCAGAGTTCACAATGGTTGACGAAATCGCAGAAGTCCTTTCGCATTTCAGGCCAGTAAACATATTCTGAGGCATATTGGGAGTTACGGTCCGCACTATGGTGTCCTTTGTTGTGGACTTCGGTGATAATATATTCGCTAATAGTCATTCCATTGCACATATGGCTCTTCAGGATGTATAGGCAATGTTCACCATAACGGGTGGTGGTATAGACCATTCCATTGGATATGTTATAGGGGGTGATGTCTCCATGTCTGGAGCTATCCTTAGCTTTAAAGTAGATCGGGTCATGGTGATATCCTGCTATCATTTGGCTTTGGAATGAGTAGGTTAATTCTTCCGCAGTTGATCTAACATCTCGTTCATCCTCAATTAGAGATCCTCTTGTCGGTTCCATAGGGGCTTCCTCTTCTTCAAAGGTTTCATGGAGCTGTTGGTGATGTTCAGCAATAGTAGGGGGCATGACAGAAATAATGGTTTCATTGTTGTCTACTCGTAAGGGTCCGCCATACAGTGGTCATGAGTCGGGTATGGGGGAAGAGGATGGCGGAGCTGACTGCGGAGGGTGTAGGAAGGATATTGCATCCACGTAAGCTGCTGCTTGTTCAAGTTCTTTGAGACCTTGGTGTCGTGTTGGGACAGAATTAAAGGTAGGGGGAGGTTGGGTCGATCCATCTTCATCGCTTATCTCTTCTTCTGCTTCTGCGGTGTCGAAGCTGGTGTTTTTGGAATCGTCAGCAGACATAAAACACGGTCGGTGGTATCAGTTGCTGAATTTAATTTCAGTCTGGTGAAAGAGGCAAGTATTGAGGTAACAGTGGGACCAGTGGAGTCTGCTTTGTTCAAGTTCATGAGGAAGTGTGCTGTGGAGGGTGCAATTGTCTTTCCACTCATCATGAATGTCCTTTCCTCGTTCTGTTCTGGCAGCTCTGTACATGGTGTAAGAGAAAGGATTGGAGGGAGTGGCAGAGCTGGCGGTAGCCATCAAGGGTTCTTGTGCATAGGAGGTGTCGTCAGCGCAGTCTTCATATTATCTTGTGTGGTTATGAACAAGAGGAGGGTTTGTGAGTTCTTGGTTCTTGTATAGGTAGGATAGAGCATCAGCTAAATAGTTTGTTTTTCCAGGGGGATAGATGATTTTTGCATCGTATTTGCTGATTTCTCATATCCATCGGGTTCTTCTTCTTCAAGGGATCCTTTCCATTTTAAGGTTAGTAAGGGGCTGGTGGTCGGTGACAATGGTGAAGGAATTTCCCATCAGGATGTAGTTGAATGCAGTAAGAGAATCAATCACAGCAAGGGCTTCCATGTCCGTCGTTCCATAATTCATCTATGAATTAGTAAACTTCCTACTGTATAATGCCGCCGGTCTTGCCGTTTCATAAGAGGCTCACTGTCTAACCCATGCTTCAACTCCAACATTCGATATATCAGTAATCAGCCATATCGGTTCAGTTTTACTGTAGTCGATAGGTTGTGTAACATTGGCGTTATTAATCAATTCCTTGATGTTGGTAGAGTCTTGGTCATGAGTGTGGGTCCAGACAAATTCTGCATTGCCGGTAAGGTCTGTGAGTGGTACTGTTACAGTGGCATAGTGTGGCAGGAATGGGGAGATATAGTTGACTAGTCCTAGGAATCGTATGAGTTCCTTTTGATTCTGGGGTGTTGTCCATTGTGTTAAACAGGATATTTTTCCAGGGGCTGCATGTATTCCTTCATCATCTATCACATGTCCTAGGATATCGAGCTTATCGGCAAATAGAATTGATTTGTTTCTACTAGCATAGAATTTTCCTTCCCTTAGCTTGGTACAAACCAAACCTATATGGTAGGCATGTTCTATTTTAGTATTTGAGAAGATGAGAATATCATCAATATAAACCAAGACAAAATGGTAGAGGTATTCGCTTAGGACGTTTTCCATAATTTGCATAAAGGTAGCAGCCGCATTCATATCACCTTGCAATATAACTCGGATAAGAAACTTCCAAAGGGTGTTTTGAAACTGTTGTAGTGTTCGCTTTCTGGATCTAACATTTTCTGGAAATAGGCATCCCTTAGGTCAATCTTGCTTCGCAATCTAGCCCGTCCAACTTCATTTAGGATCTGGGTATGATTTGGAATACCAGAGCTGTCCATAACTCGGTTTTCATTCTGTAGTTTGAGGTCAACCAAGGCGCAGATTCTTTTGCCATCTGCTTTAGGTTGATCAAACATAGGAGCGGCACCTGGGCCTTCCGCTTGGTAGATGACTTCTCTTCTTTGTTGTTGGTTGATCCAATCACATAGTGAGCTTTTGAATGCGTCAGGGATAGAGTAGGTGGGTTGGTTCTTAAGATTAGAGGGGTCTCGAAGACGGATATGATGGTTCACCTCTCTCATAGGTGGTAGTTCATCGGGAATCTGATCAGGGAAAACATCTGAGTATTCATCCAATAGGCGTTGGGCCGTTGCTTCACAAACTGCAGCTCAGTACTCTCCACTTGTTGGCTTACAAGAAACTCTAACCTTCTGATCTGGGAAATCGATGGTTGAGTCCCAACACCTGATTACCGCTTTGTGGCGATTCAGGAATGGCATCACTCTCAAGGCATCATATTTGGCTAAGTTTCCAACTAGCATTTCCTGGGGGGGTAGGATGGCAGAACCAAGTAGAATAGTTGTACTGCAGGTTTTATAGCTTGTGGATCGTGATCTCCTTACTGCCATATTGACTAGTATGGGTTGGTTAAGGTCTCGAGTTGGGAGTCAATGGACAGAGATAAAGGCATTGCTGATCATGTCTCTTCCGATCGTACCTGTGTCGAATAGGACTCGAGCCTTCTTGCCATTGATCAGAATTGTACCTTCCAGGGCGGTGTGTACTTTAAATGTAGCCGGAGGTCGGACACTGTTGCACTCCACATCAATATATCCAATATGGATCTCCTCATATTTGCTGGATTGGGCATCATCACTATCATCTCAATGTTGTTGGCTAATACTTCTTGTTTAATCGCCTTTTCTTTCCCTTTCTTCGTAGGGTAGTTCTTTGCCATTTGTCCTGTTTTTCCACAATCAAAACATTCTCCTTTCTGCCATCTCGATTCTTTAGAGGGTTTGGTTTTCTTCTTGAAAACTCATGGGGTATCGTCTTCAGAGTTGCTGGAGGGTTTGTGTCGCGGTTGGCTATTCCTGCTAGAGGATGTGTGTGTCTTGTATGCCTTGGTTTCATGGAGGATGGCGTCCTTACTTTCTGCTCTTGCAATTATTGTTGCAATATCGTAACCGTCTTCCTCAAGTGGTTCTACTTTTCGCTGGAGGGTAGGGTGCATAGTATCATACAATCGACATTTGAGGATGTAACTGGAAATGCTTTCTTTCTTCATTCGCTCCTTAACCATCAATAGATCCATAGCTACATCTGTAATCGTCTTGAAATGCGTTCCATTAACTTGCTGGAGCTGGTTGAATTTGTTGTATAGGAGGTCCTTGGTGATAGAGGATTAGAATCGACCTTTCAGGTAATTAAGAACAGTGGATCCTCTTAACCTCACAATTCCACCATATTCCTTATAGCATTAGTGGTATGTGTCAGTTGCCTTTCCTTTGCAGAATGATCCTATATATAGTCCAGCTGTAGGGTCTTCCACATCCTTCCCTTGCAGGAGATGATAGTGTGTGAGTTCCGTCGCCCATCAGTCAAAGGCTTTGGGTTTAAGGTCCTTTCCTTCTGCTGTAAACTTTGCTGAGAGGTGCAGTTTAAACTTAGGAGATTCAAATACTGTGGGTACTTCCTCTTCTTCAGGCCTAGGCTGAGATTTTCCTCCTCCAGAGGGCCCTCTTGCTGTACTAGCTATGTCTGATTCGCTACTGGATTTGGGGTCAATTGGAGGTTCAAAGAGAGGCTTCTTTGCTGGAGTAGGTGGGAATTCTCCCGGGAGTTGTGTGTCTTCCATGGTTACAGGTTCGCACAGCTCCTTAGCAGAGCGCCGCGGTTGTTTCTTTCTTGTAAGGTCTTGTTGTGGGATTTGCTTGCCACTCCTGGTCGTCAAATACTCTATTTTGGATTTGAGACTAAGCCAAATGTGCCGTGATTCTGCCGCTTCTCTCCGCTAGCATTCTGAGGTAGATATCGATAGGTTGATCAGGCCTAAATCCGGGGACAGGTTCTTCAACACTTGCAGAGGTTAAAAAAATGTAACTTGTTCGCAAGTAGCTAATCACGTTATCGGTAATAGATATGATAGTTGGCAGGTGGCCTGCTCTTCCAGAGAGGAGGCAAGAGCTGAGAACTAAAGGAGGCTTTGCCGGTGTACTGAGAAACAAAGAAGTAACCATTCAACCAAGTATACTGAAATACTGTCAGTCGAAGTCTGCCTTTTCTATAGTAGAAATAGGCGGTCTTTAAGTACACAAATCTGTTCATGTCTAGCATGAATGAAACTAATCAAAGGTATCAATCGATACAATTTCGTAAAACTACTTAAGTATCAAAGTGACACTTAAGACAAAACATAAAACAAAACCAAGTATTAAACGATACTTAAAACCAACCAAGTATCAAAGCGATACTTAAAACAAAACATAAAACAAAACCCAAATATCAAAAGATACTTAAAACAAACCAAGTATCAAAGCGATACTTAAAACAAAACATAAAACAAAACCAAGTATCAAACGATACTTAAAACAAACTAAGTATCAAAGCGATACTTAAAAGAAAACATAAAACAAAACCAATAACAGTGTACCCGTACCGGTTACAGTCCACAGCAGGTTCGCAGCCTGCGGAGACAGCTGTGGAGTTAGAGTAAGGGTTGAATACTTAGACATGTTCGGTCAAGTACCGACAGCTTGAGGACTATCTCGTTCTGGCTGCTTCCATCACGGTTTTTGGGCTACACTGCTGGTGTGGTGCCCCACAGATTCCCTATGACGGTTCGTACCCCTTGGCTAGTGAGCTCTCATCCTGTGAGAGCTTGGCTTTCTCTCGGGCTTACGTGCTTGTGTATTGGGTGTTTCTTTTACTTGGCAATGGGGATGGGTGCCGGAGTGGTAGGCAAGATGTCCCGGGATTATTGAGTGCGGACACTCAGGTGGGTTTCTATTGTGGAGTAGGTTTTTGTGGGGTCACATTCAGGTTGTGGTAGTGGAACTTTTATATTTTGTACAGGTAACTTGGCTGGCGAGTACGCTGGGTTAAGGAAGACTTTTCTTTACTGTTAATGGCTTTGTATTTAGTGTTCGTGTTGGGGCATAGCGCGGGCATGTTTGAGGTACGGGGTTGGAGCTTTAGTTAGTTCGTAGTTAGTGGTATCTGGGATGCGACAACCTAGGGGCCTAGCCCTGGAGCTCATCATATGCCAGTGTTGGTGGTACGAGTTTAAATAAAATTAGATTGAATTATAAGTACTTTTCCTGCTTATTACTTTAATGAATATAAAATACCTTTACCATTATTATCATTATTGCGATATTTATCATTACACAGAGGAAAGCTGTTTACAGAGCAGAGTTAGAGAAAGCTTACGATAGGCGTTACCCATAGAAGACAGAGGTCTTGTACTGTTGCTAATGTAGGTAGAGGCCTAGTGCTATCGTCAGATGAAGAAAGAAGAAGAAGAAGCAGAGAAGTATCATTATCTGTCGCCAAGAACTAACTATCTGATAAGGGATCGTTATACTAGAGATGGCCTTAAAATGGCCGGTTTCTAATCACTTATCACATGCCTTTAGGGGGTGGTATTTCTCGACGATCAGGATCTTTTGAGCACACCCTTATACTCAAATCTTGCCCTCCACCAACCATTCCCTGATGGCCTCATTCCTCTCAACCACAAAGTGAATACCATACGTGGTAGCATTGGCCTACCTTATGGTGTCGATAGAGCCCATAATATCAGGCCAGAAGGTGGTGACAATACCAGTGTTGGATTGCTCCAAATCACTATAGAGGCCATTAAAGGCCACGCTTCCAGTCCACCCTTCAATGCCCCAAATCGACCCTTGCCCCATCTTATCAAGCAGATCTCCTGAAACAAAAATAATGATTTTGTCCAGATTCATCTGGAAGTTAAACTCCAGAAGCAACACTTCTCTTAGTAGGTCAAGCCTGGCCTTGTCGTACCTGTTACCTAACTCCGTAATGGAGTGTACGACTAGGGTCAGGAACATGCATCCAATTACTAGCAGGACGTACTCAGTGCAGATATAGGGGCCATTTCCATGAATCTTTTCTTAATTAGAAAAGGTTAGATTAATCCAGTTCCAGATTGCTTCATTATCATCGCCCTCTCGCAGGCTAACCTCTTTACAAGTAGTAAACAATATAGTGATATGCCTTGCCCTAGTGTTCGGGGTTGATGATGACTGTGATGGCTCTAACACTGAGTTTAGAGACTCCAGAGGTCCTATTGAGACACGACAATATTCCAGTCATGTAAGGGCTACAGCTACCTTGACATTAGCCATGGCTGTGTGTTCAGACCAAACAGGTGGAATATCAGGTGCGGTATTTATAGGACCTGGTTCCTGCAGATCAGTGTTATTTTTCTGAGTCTTGGCCGCCGTTGCCGCTTGCTCTGTCTACGAGATTCCCTGGCAATCTTTCTTGTCTTTTTGGCAGCACTGCTCAACTATCTGCCATGTCATGCGCTTTCTTTTTTTTCCTCCCCTTTTTCAGCCTCTTCTTCTGAGTGAGCGGACTTGCCTTCACCACTATATGTCACGTGTCGGATCACTTCCATCACTGGAGAGGCTACCAGTGCTGGACTGGTAGAATGAGGCTGCTGATATGGGGTGCATAGTAGTCCCTGGGTTTTATGGCACGGCAGGAAGCTTGGGTGCATATACCATTCATTTCACTACCTCCGTAAAGGAGGCTTTAGCAGGAAGTGCTAACGTAGTAGTCTTCTTTCCCCTAGCTGGGTTTGTAGTTATGTCACGAATGTTGCTTGGCACGGAAAAGGCTTTCATGTGACTTATGATTATAAGTCATAGATATGTTATTGTTTCACACATGTGACTCATTTAGGTCATATGACTTATTATGTTAGGATTTATTATGTTTCGCACATGACTTGATTATGAGTCATGAGATGTGCACCTGGCGAGTATGCCATACAAGTGTGCCTTGCGGGTACGCCTTGCACATATGATTTATATTTTGCATATGACCTCGTTATAAGGTCATGGGTTTTATGCATATGACTCAGTCGTGTCATATGACTTGTTTATTGTGTTATTATTGGTTTATGAGTTTTCGCACATGACCTTACTATGAGGTCATCGGTTTTGAGTATGTGACCAGTTTGGTCACATGATTAGTTTATTATGATTTGATTTGGCACATGTGCCCACTTTGGGTAACATGATTATGGGCGGTAAGAACACTATATAAGGATGCCGATGCGGCCAAGGAGGATAGGTTCTTCATGCTGTATTCTTAGTACTTTTCCTCGTCCTTGCTGTCACTTCACTCCCAGTATTTCTTTCACACCCAAAGTGGGCCTTGATGCCTTGCATTCTGGGGAAGATATCTGAGTTTGCTCAGTAGTTCCCTGGGTTTCTTGGTGTGGAGGCCAATTGGTGTTACGAGACGCATTACTTGCTTGCTTCTCGTTTCGTTGCCTGATGGTTTCTCACGATGCTATCACTTCGAGCACTTCATCACGGTCGGTTACGAGTCCCTTTCAGTAAAATGTCTTTGGCTTCCTGTCTGTGGTCAACTCACAGGTTTCGCATTCGATTAGGGGGATTGAACATTGTGTTTGGGGCGATCATCCATGTCGTTCTCTGGCCCAGCTTAGGTTTCTTGTTGGGTTTTAACTGAGTACTTAGTTCTCACAATACAAAATGCCCTTGGGTTAGACTCATGATCTTCGAAAGTTCAACTCATCATACCAGCCGCATCTTTCCACAATTAGCAGGGCAGTACCCGCCCAGTCCCTCCTCATTACATTTTCGTTTCTACGGTTGAAATCCTACGATGTTGTTTATCGCCGTTTTCTTGCAGTTTTGTTCTTGCAGCATTTACAGTGATTCAGTCAGGGGTCTCCTCCTCGCCTTGGTTGAGATGGGTTGGACCCTGAAAAATCTCACTCTACAGTGTGGTTTTCCATTACTGCCTGGGGTGGTGTGAGATGATTGGCTGCCAGACACTCATATTGTCTGTATGTTTCGGTGGTTCAGTTGAGGATTGTGGTTGGCGACTTTACTCATTCCAAGTGAGGTCTACCTTCTATTTGTCTGCTCCTGTTTGTGCGCTCTTCCCCTTCATGTCATGTCAGTTGGGGGTGCCTCTAGGCTGTTATTCAGTCTGTGCTTATTGCCAGACCTGTAGAGCTGGCTTTGGCTGGCTCTGCCTACTCTTTCCCGGCTTGGTTGGACTTCGGTTCAACTAGGTTGGATGGTGTGGCTGGTGCTAGTGCCTTCGGGTATTGGTACTGCCTCCTTTGTGGCACCCAGCTGTGGCTGGTGGGTCCCTCTCAGCTACAAGGTACTGGGAGTGGGGGCTCTGTTCATGTGACTAAGACCAGTGGCTGCCTGATGGGGCTAGGTATGGGCTGTCCTGTGGCTATCTGATGGTTGATCTGTCTGAGGGGCTGGGGGGCTGGATGGGCTCTGTAGCGTCTGGTGTTTGGGGCTTGAGGGAGGCTGATTGGGGGGGGAGAGGCACCTGTGAGCGCTGGTGGGGCCTGTATCAGGTTGGGCAAGGTCTAATTATGTGTTTCCAGTCTAGCTTGGGCTGTTGAGTGAAACTGCTCAGTGCTGTAAAGCTCCTCGATGGACCGGCTGGCTGATGGCCACCTGTGCGGATAGTCGGTTGCGACCACCTGGTTAGACTTGTTTGGGCTTTACGCGCTCGGCTTTGTGGGGTTTGTTTGGTTTATTTGGTTTGGCTATGAGTTTGGCAGGAGGAGGCATGGCACCACGGGTGGGAGATAGGCCCCACTGACCTCTACGGTCTGTCACTACCTTCATGTATTTCTTATGTTTGTGTTGTTTTATTTGGGGGACAGGCAGCAGGTATAGGTCCTCCTCACTGGTATGCTCCTCGGAGGCAACCAGCAAAGTGAGTTCATAGGGTCGACGGGCTGACATACAGGTACCATAGGTGGACATATTTGTTGCCTCCTCCTTGCCATTATGTTACCTGTAAGTTTAGTGTATTTGTTTGTTAGTTTTCGACTATGGTAGAGGTTTTACGGGATAGGTTTCAGAGAGGGTGGTAGTAATCTTTTGTTAGTTGGACGAGGAACCTGTTCTGATTGGACTTTTACTTGGCTTCCGCTATGCTCAGTGCTGGTTGACCTCATAACAGAGGGGCTAGGGACTTGGACCGGGGTGGGCACTAGGTTGTTTGATGATCTTGTAATTTATTCTTGTGCTGGCATAACTTAGGGATGGCAGGTGCGGGGCGGTAAACTTTGTTAGCTTACGACTAGTCATATTCCGGTTAGAGTAATCCTCTTGGTGACGGAGGCTCGTCATATGCCAGTGTTGGCAGTACGAGTTTAAATAAAATTAGATTAAAGGCTAAGTACTTTTCCATATTCTTTCACCCCATGTCGGATGTGAAGGTTCGGTGTTGATCCAATCAGAGTCCTTGATTTCAATCTCATGATAGGCTGTAAGTCTTTAAGTTCAGACACCTTTTGGGGACATTGCTGTTATACCTTTTTCTATGTTTGCTGGAAGTCCTTTCTTCCTTTTACTTATCTTTTCGGTTGTTCACTACGGTTGCCTCCTCACAGTCACAATCACTAAGCAAGCCTCTGCCCAATCCACCAACTCCACTCTATGTTCGTCAGTGGCCTCTTCTCGTGCAGTTGAGAAGAACTGTACCCTAGAGGCTGAAGTCTCTCACCTTCGGCATCACATCTCCATCCTTGTTCGGCGATTTCATCGCACTGGGAAAGAGATATCTGCCTTGTGGGCTGTCCTCATCAATGAATGTGCTATTAATCCTGGTTATTTCGCAATGTTGTTAGCTGAAGCTCTTACAGTTATCTCCTCTTCCCCTGTCTCCTCGCTGACTACGGTTACTATGGTGGTCTCGCTTCGGGGGGTGGGGTAGACCCTAAGAATTCTCACGGTCCATTGGAGGAGCTCCCTCCTGTGAATGTTGTACCACTGGTTATCCCGGCCACTCCTGCAGCTCCTGTTGGGGATGGTGGTATGGGAGGACCAGTTCCTAATCTGTCCGGACTGGTTGAGGTGCTTACATCT
The DNA here is from genome assembly GCF_000151645.1 of Tuber melanosporum. Classification (NCBI taxonomy): domain Eukaryota; kingdom Fungi; phylum Ascomycota; class Pezizomycetes; order Pezizales; family Tuberaceae; genus Tuber; species Tuber melanosporum. The sequence goes on along the minus strand of NW_003299110.1, from coordinate 546,494 downwards.
GGTGTGGGTGGGGTGGATCCTGGTGCGGTGACACCGGCTGTGGTGGCATCACCCCCTTTGGAGGGGAAAGCACCTGAGTCCTCTGTGGCTGATCGGGGTAATGCCTCTGGTGGCATTCCTCCTGTGGCTGTATGTGGTGATGAGGGTTGCCTATTTACTCCCGTTAATAGACCTGCACCTGTAGGTGGGCAGAGGAAGAGAAACAAGAAATGCCAGGTCAAACAAGACCAGACCACACTTGTGCTGCTCGTCTCTGACTCAGAAGGGTCATCGCCTGCACCGGTTCGCTGCCTGCAGAGCGAGCTGAGGAGTAGGAGGATGAGTTGAATCACTGGCAATGTTCGGTCATGTGCCGGCAGCTTGGGAACTATCTCGTTCTGGCTGCTTCCATGGAGGTTTTTGGGCTGCACTGCCGGTATAGTACCACCCTGATTCTCTACAACTGTTTGTACCCCCTTGGCTATGGAGCCCTGATCATGCCAGTTGGCTTTTCCTTGGGTTTACCGCTTGGGTTTTGGGTGTTTCTGTTGTTTGGGAATAGGAATTGGTACTGGAGTAGTCGGCAGAGTGTCCTGGAATCATTGAGTAGAGATGCTGAGGTGGGCTTCTATTGTGCAGGTGGTTCTTGCGGGTTCACATTCCGGTGGTGGTAGTGGAATATTTGTATTTTGTATGAGTAACTTGGCTGTCAGGTAGACTGAGCTGAGGAGGGCCTTTCTTTACCACTGATGGCATTGTATATAGTGTTCGTGTTGGGGTATGGCGCAGGCATGTTTGAGGTATGTGTTGGAGGTTTAGTTAGTTCATAGTTAGTGGTATCCAGAATGCGACACCTTGGGGGCCCAGCCCTAAGGCTCGTCGTATGCCACTGTTGGCGGTACAAGTTTAAATAAAATTAAATTGAATTCTAACTACTTTCCCTACTTATTAGTGGAACGAATATAAAACCCCTTTACGATTTTTATATTTATTGCAACGTTTATATTTACACTGAGGAAAGCTCTTAACGAAGAAGAGTTAGAGAAAGCTTACGATAGGCGTTCCAGATAGAAGACAAAGGTCTTATAATATCGGTAACGTAGGCAGAGGCCTAGTACTATCGTAAAACAAAGGAAAGAAACAGATGAAGCAGAGAAGTATCATTCCCTGTCGCCAAGAACTAACTATCTGAGAAGGAATCGTTAGATTACAAGGTATCCCCTTGAGCGATGAGAAATGATACAAGATGGCTTCCTTCAATACAGACCAGAAGGGAATGATAACATTGACGATCAAATCCTTAACCAAGGGGGATTTAGCGATGCCCTAGATTACGTTGCAGCAGAGCCCACGAGGGCAGCAAGTCCATTAACCCCAGAGTATGGATCACCTGCCGAAAAAAAATAATTTCGCCAACAGGAACTCCACAACCAGAAAGAAAGTCAGGATCAGCAGTACTTGGGCCACCAGCCCCAGCCACTTCGGCACCAGGCGCCAACATACTGGGAATGACTGAGAAGAAGCTTCAGACATTTCTTGCAGCAACATGAAACACAGGATAAGGAAATATCCAACAACCAAAAGCTAAAGAACCCGACATATATGAAGGAGTCAAAGATAAGTTAAGAATATTTTCATCAAAATGCGAAAAATATTTCTCCATCAAAGGATATAGAGAACATTATGATGAGATCAAGATTCCCTTTATAGAATCACTGTTAAGAGGATTCGCTGGGCAATAGATTATGCCATTCCAAGATGGAAGGAAATAAAGAGACTGGATTACCTATGTGGAATTCAAGGCGCTTCTATTCGAACAATTTGGTGATCCTCATGCTAAAAAAACCGCAAGACAAAAGTTGGAGAAACTCCAACAAGGAAAACAGACATTTTCATCATACTGAAACTAAGGTCGACTATTGGAATATGAAGCAGAATTCGACAATGCTACTCTCTATATCATCTTGCTAAGAAACTGTAGTCAAGGACTACGAGAAACAAGGGGAATCTCTGACTTATACTATACAACTTCGGAATGATTTACAAGATGGACAATCGATAAGCAAAGCAAACTAAACATGTTTCAAAACAATTGGGAAAATACTATAGCACAAAGAGCAGTCGAGTCATCCTGGAATATAGATGGAGCCTTCAGACCACAAGTAATGCAAAGCAAGAGCAGAACATTACCACAAGGTGAACCGATGGAATTGGACAGAACAAGATCTGGACTAGTCCTGAACCTATTCAAGCAATAATACATTAGGAGGATGAATGGAAAACTCTACCTGAGATGGGTGAAGAAAGGACATCGGATAAGGGAATGCTGAAACTGACCAGACAATGGATACCAAGGAACTAAGGAAGCCGGAAACAATCGTTTCCAATTCCAAAAGCAAACCAACATCCGCGAGAGGATAACCGAGGACGTATCAGCAGAAAAAGACTAGGATCCCCAGTAAATGGTAGTCTGCGAGACCCAAGATATGGACCTAGAAAACCCATCAAGTTAGTAAACTACTACATAGTATTACACACACAAAGGGGAGAAGAAGAGAGAGATTATGAGATGATCAAGACGAAGATGCCCAACGAAAAGCACAAAGAAACAAGGATATATGAAATGCTTGACTCCACAGCGACTGAAGATTTCATCGACAAAGAAATCTGCGACAAATAAGGACTGCATACCAAAAAAGCCAAGAAAGCAAGACAAGTCTACCTAGTGTATGGAAAGCTAAGCGTAATGAGTCCTATACCCCATACGGCAACAGTACCTATGGACATTGACAGCCATAGGGAAATGGCAACTTTTCCGGTAGCAGATCTCAAGAACCATGAGATAGTCCTAAGAATGCCATGGTTACAAAAACATAACCACACGATCAATTGAAACGAGAATAAGATAACCTTCACCAGCAATCTGTGTGTGACACAATGTCTCAACAGTTTACCGGTGGTCTACTCAACACCGACATGAGAAGTGGAAGAAGAAACTTTGTATGCAAAGTTCGCCAAGATGCGACAAGATACGAGAGTCTAGATATAAAGATGGACCAAGGGGTAAAAGTACCTACCAAGGGTTCCAAAAGGGCAGCAGGATACGACGTGTATACCAACAAAGAAACCAAGATACCTGCCAACAGGCAGGTAATGATAGCAACAGGAATCGGCATCTGACTACCAGAAGGCACTTATGGAAAGATAGCATACCACAGTGGTCTAGCAGTTAAACATCGACTCATGACCATGGCAGACGTGATCGACACCGACTATAGAGGTGAAATCAAAGTAGTCTTGGCCAACCTAGCTTAAGATGACTACGAAGTTCAGAAAGGTAATCGAATCAAACAGTTGATCATGGAAAAAATCAACAGAGGACCTACAGAAAGTAGATCAAATGGAAGAAACTAGAAGGGGAGACAAGGGAACTGGAGGCACTGACTAAAACCAGTGTGATACATCAAAAAGAATTGGGATCAAGGAGATCACGGCACAAGCCTTTGGACGGTACTAGCGAAGAAGAGATAAAACAGGAATTCTCAAATGGACAGACGAAGACGAAAAAGCGCTCTAAGCTAAAATCAACATCAGCACGGAACTAGCAATCTAAGACAAGAAATACCGAAGTAAAAAAGGAAGGACAGAATTGATTCTAAAAGAATATCATCAATTCACGAATCTTTTCTAAGAAGAGAAAGCTATGAGGCTACCACCCCGAAGACCAGGAATCGACTACGAGATTCAGCTGGACAAAGAGGAGAAAATGGGAAAACTAAAAGAGATTCTATAGAAGAGGTTATACCCACTAGGAGAAGCAAAGCTCGAAGAACCTAGAAAGTATATCAAGTGAAACCTAAAACGAGAATGGATCACACTGTTAGGAATACCAGAACCCGATACCTAGGAACCACCCTAAGTAGGGTAACCCCACTTGGAATCACAATCTCTGGTCTCCAACACCCCCCTCCAGCTCCCTTACAGGGCCCGCGCATCATCATATACATTAATCTCAGTTGCGTCCTTTGACTATAATACTACAGCATTGTAGGTGTTAGAATAACACCATATACGTCGTCGCCGTTCGTCCGACCGGATCCTGTTCACACGACGTATGAGAGGGGACCTTCGGTTAGGCCTGAGAAGTGGAACAGAGTAGTTCAGTCAACTACTCAGAGAGTTACCTGGCTTCAAAGACATGACACCTTTGGAATGGGCCATAGGTAACAGGACGATTTCGCACAAAGAGATGATATCAAATGGTAAAGGATCTCTACTAGAGACCAATACATTTACATCCACCAGAAGAGTCTAGAACTCCAGAAGACACTACCAAAGAAGCCAATGACCTTCACGGAGTGTTGCAACTAGGTTTCGGAACACGTTGTAGCCATGGGGCGATTCTCAATACTATGATGGTTACTGAAACCTACTACCCAGAGAGCAACCAAGGGTTGCCGACCAAGGGATTAATTACCAATCTGGTGGAATAGCTTCCGGCGAGTTAATATGAAGTCATCCAAAGAAAATCTATCTGTTAGGTATGGAGTTACAAAGGATCGGAGTCAGATGACCTGCGATGGTTGTAATGACGACCACCTTTGCAGATATAGCTGTGGATAAAACTGATCATTGTATCAATGGCAAAGACAATTGGAGTCAAGTCAGTTCAACTTAAGAACAATGCCATAAGTCTAAAGACTCTGCTAATCGGGATATTACTATTGGGAACAGTACGCTTCATAAGAAGAAATATTGTAATTTCCGAAGAAGGTGTGATGGTTTTCAGGGTCCACAGGTCTTCGCACCTTGGGAGAAAACTCGACATCACAAATTACGATTGAAGAACTACATAGTTGTATGATAACTAGACGTAGTCTGCGAAAACTCAGATGCAGAATATAAATGTCGAAGTGCCTCCCAGCTTTAGACATCATCAAGCAATGGAGAAGGGACCTTAACAATATAATATTGTTATTACGATTCTACCCTACTTTACCTATTTTACTTCGCTCCTAGTAGTCATAAACGAAACGAGCAAAGTCCGAGCCTTCCTAGACAATATCCGTCTATAGAAACGAATCTCGATTGGCCTAGACAACTTTGAAGTCTATCAAATTGTCTCCGCCTAACACAGACACTACTTCACATCACTAGGATCTCCAATAATATTCATCTAAAAGAAACATGGAAAGATAAGACTCTGTGTAGACTACAGAGCCCTCAATTCGGTTGCCATGAAAGATCGATATCCACTACCTTTATTTAGAGAAGCACTGGATAGACTACAGTCAGCAAAATACTTCACCAAGCTCGACATCAAAGATGCATTCTACAATATACGCATCAAAGCAGGAGACGCATGGAAGACTACATTCGCCTCTAGATAAGGGATGTTTGTATACTTGGTTATGCCTTTCGGGCTAATCAATACACTGGCTTCATTCCAAAGATACATTAACAAGGTACTCAACAAGTTCCTCAACATATGTTGCATCATATACTTGGACGATGTACTCATCTACTCGGAAAACATGCAACAACATCAAAAGGATGTCAGTAATATCATAGCCGCAACACAAGGATCAGGAATGACGATCCAACCAACAAAATGCAAATTCCATGAAGAAGAATCAGAATACCTCGGATTTATTATCAATCGGAGTGGGGTCAAGGTCGACCCAGTCAAAACAATAGCACTATGGGATTGGGCCAAACCAAACAACAAAACGGATATTGAATGCTTTATGGGATTCTGCAACTTTTATCGAAGATTCATAGAAGGGTTTAGTAGGCTTGCAAAACCACTGTATGACCTGACCAAGAAAGACAAGAAATGGGAGCAGGGAGAAACAGAACAAAAAGCATATGATGCAATCAGGACATATCTGACATCAGCATCAATACTGATTCACTTTGACTTAAACTGTAGGACAATGATCAAAACAGAGGCCTTGAAGTATGTATGTTCATGCATATAATCGCATCAATGCCAAGACGGAAAATGGAAGTCAGTGTCTTATTGATCCAAGACAATGACCCCCGCAGAATGCAACTACGACGTTGCAAACAAAGAACTATTAGTAATAGTTCATGCATTAAACTAATGGAGGAGATACTTTCTGAACAACGACCATCCGATCAGAGTTCTAACTTACCACAAGAGTCTGGTCCTATTCATGACCATAAAGGAATTGAATGACTGCCAGATATGGTGGATGTAACAACTCAGCAAATATAACTTGAAAATTAAATACCGACCAGGCAAAGAGAGTGGAAAGCCTGACGCTCTCATAAGGATTGCAAGCAACAAACTACAACCAAAGGAAGACGAAAAAATCAAACAAAAAAGATGAACACTATTACCAAAGAGATACTTCAAGGCGATGGAGGTTCTAGAATTCACATCAACGAAAGAAAAGGAAATCGAGACGGCAAACAAAGGAGAGAAAACAATTCAGGCAACAAGAGAAGCATTGGAGCAAGGAAAAAAGAAGATGAAAGGAATCGCTCTGGGTTTATACCAATGGGAGGATAGAAACATATAGTAGGACGGAAAATAATAGATTCCAGAAGAAGAGAAGATAAGAACATACATCATACAACAACACCACGATATCCGACCCGCAGGACATGGAGGAACAGTGAAAACTATAGAATTCATCATGAGGTCATTCTATTGGCCAGGACTGTGTGAAGATGTCCAAACATATGTCAAGAATTGCAACATATGCCAAAGAACAAAAATGGCTAAATACACACCATACGGATTACTAAAATTGAGCAAAGTTCCCGAACCGCCATGGGAAACAATTACTATAGATTTCATCACAAACCTACCATTATCAGAGAAATGCGATCGCATCCTGGTTGTGGTGGATCATCTGACCAAAATGGGTCATTTCATTCTGGTCAGAAAAGATAGGAACAGGAGAGATTTTATACAAACATTCTTCTGAGAGGTCTTCCCACTTCACAACCTTCCAAAGAATATCATTACCGATGGAGGAACATTGTTCACATTCGGACAGGGGAAAAAAGTAACAGCAGAAATGAGGATACCAAACAGGCTGAGCACAGCATTCCCCCAACAACAAATGGGAGAATGGGAAGGTAAATGCCATCGTGAACAAAATTTACGGGCCTACTCATTACAAACAGAAGAATGGTAACACTGCCCCCCTGGCCCAATTTGCATCCAACAAGGGAAAAAAAAAAAA
>NW_003299110.1:510283-539207 GCF_000151645.1 Tuber melanosporum | reverse complement strand
TTTACTTAAGGATGACAACCTTCTACCCGAATTATAGACAACATCCATAAAGACCAGCCACATATTATACGATTAACTGTATAATACCAGAAAAAAGCAGACTTGGGAAAACTACACGACAGATTACAATACGAAATGAGTCAAGTACAACAACGCCAAAAGAACAATACGATAAACCCTGAAGACCGGATATAAACATACAACTGGGAGATATGGTATGGCTAATACAACGCACTATCCATACTACGCGACCAGTAAAGAAATTGGACTAGAAGAAAAGCAGGCCATTTAAGATACTGGAAAGAGTGGGCAACCAAGCTTATAAACTCGACCTTTCCTCCTCAATGGAAATACACAACACATTCCACATCTCACTCCTCGAATTACACAATAACAATAGGTTTCCTTGACAAATAATTATTCCTTCTCCACAGATTGAACGCAACAGAGAACCAGAATATGAACTTGACAAGATAGTCGATTCTCACTTCTTCTATGGAAATCTACAATACCGAGCCAAGTGAACAGGTTACTTACCAGAAAACGATGAAACCTAGTACTCGGCACACAACTTCAAACAGGCATACGATGCCATCTCAACCTTCTACCAGTGATACCCAGGCAAGCCCGCCCAAGGTAACAATTACATTCAACCAAGACAAAGGCGAGGAAAGGCCTCTCACAGCATTGCAACAACAAGAGGGCTGAGGCGGTAGCCTCCACCAAACTACACTAACCTGCCCGGAATACTCATTCATGGGGCCAACCGACGAAGAACTCAAGGACAGGGAAAAGCAAGCACAATATAACGCCATGTTATGGACAGTATGCTACGATCATAGATGTCCCACACACTATGGGGTCAAGGAAAGCTCAGGGTGGTTTCTGAGAGAATACAAAAAGTATGGTCCATGCCCAAACCATGCTCTAAAGCACTGGAGACAGTACTTCAACAACACGTGTAAGATGAACAGGATGAAGAAAATCACTACGGGATACTACCCGCAGAAGGATGGGACAAAGAAACAGTTAGACGGAAAGGACACCACGATATGGCAGAGGACTACAGCTTCGAAGATTAGGCTCAGGGAGGGGAGAGCACAAAATTCATCTACGGAAACAGAACCGAATACCACAAGCCTGCACAGGCAAATCAGTGGACTCCGGAAGCAATCCGGGCTGACCAAGGCCACAATCTCAACAAACAAAAACCCGATTGCAGAGCTAAGACAGTTAAATGACTGTCCATGGCATACAATAGAGATGGCGAGCCTCACCTTGGAAACAGTAAAGATAAGATGGTGGGAAGCGGATGGCAGGTTCAACAGGCTTCGGAGGTCCATCCATTCTGCGTGACGGGAACTATTAAAACTTGGGGATAAAGCCTGATGGGACTCTGGCTTAAGGGGAGAGGAGCTAATGTCACGAACGTGGCTTGACACGGAAAATATTTTCACATGACTCATGATTATGAGTCATAGGTATGTTATTGTTTTCACACATAACTCATTTGGGTCAAATGACTTATTATGTTATGATTTGTTATGTTTCGCCATAACTCGATTATGAGTCATGAGATGTGTGCCTGGCAAGATTGCCTTGCGAGTATGCTATGCTAGTATTCCTTGTGCATATTATTTATGTTTTGCACATGACCTTGTTATGAGGTCATGGGTTTCACACATATACCTCAGTTGAGTCATATGACTTGTTTATTGCGTTATGATTGGTTTATATATTTTCGCACATGACCTTGCTATGAGGTCATGAGTTTTGAGCATGTAACCACTTTGTTTACATGATTAGTTTATTATGATTTGGTTTTGCACATGTGACCACTTTGGGTTACATGACCACGGGTGGGAAGAACACTATATAAGGAAGCTGATGTGGCTAAGGAGGATAGGTTCTTCACCATTTGTTCTAAGTACTTTTCCTACTGATTACTTTAACGAATATAAAACCCCATTATAATCTTTATATTTATTGCAATATTTATATTTACGTGGAGGAAAGTTCTTCATGAAGAAGAGTTAGAGAAAGCTTACGATAGGCATTCCGGATAGAAGACAAAGGTCTTGTACTATCGGTAACGTAGGCAGAGGCATAGTACTATCGTACAGCTAAGGAAAGAAACAGAAGAAGGAGACAAGTATCGTTCCCTGACATCAAGAACTAACTATCCGAGGAGGGATCATTACATCAGGAGAATATTTTGGGAAATGCTCCTTATATTAGTGCTGGGTATATCCGACCTGAGATCGGATATATCTTCTTGACCCAAGTGGCACACTCCATTACACCGATAGGTAACTGGCTTAACAAGGCCTGGTGTGTCCTGCTGAGGGAATTGTCACTCCAGGAATTCAAGTTCTAGAAGAATTTGAAGAAGCTCAAGATCTTTGTTTCTGTGATCTCACTTGCTAACATAGTGCAAGAGTCATTTGGAAGGGTTGAAGGATCGACTAGAAGCACCGCCTTTGATGGCCTCCGCACTGACTTGGAGTAATCCAACACCTCTGTAGTCACTGTCTTCTGGCCCAACATTATGGAATCCATCCATGCCATGAGATAGGCCAATGCTACTATGTGTAGTATCTACTTGATGGTATAAAACTATGAAGCCATCAGGGTAAGGTTGGTGGAGGGTAAGAATTTGCTAAGGGGGTACCCGCTATTTCTGAATCTTTAAAGAACACAGCACCCTGAAAGTACATTGTAAGTTCTGAGAGACTGGCCATTTTGAAGCCACCTGTGGACGGCCCCTTCGCTACCGGTTCTGCTTTGCAGAGCACTTCTCCCGACAGCCCATGTACAGCTAGCTAGCCTAATCTGGAGGTGTAGGTCAGGCTTGTTGACATAGCAGGAGGCAATGCTGACTCTGTAATAGGAATGGGTACTTTACAGGTTATGAAAGATGCCCTGGAGTCAAGTCATCCTGCCCCACCCCACCTTTCTTACCACCCAAACAGGCGGCAATCGTACTGGTAGAGCCTGCCAAGGAACCAGAACTACAGCAAGGATAGGTAAAAAAGAACTAGAGGAGGCAATGCAGCTAGGCAAGGTCCCCAACATCTAGCCTGGTTGAGATCGACAGTGGTGAGGAAGATGAGGCTCTGTGCCATAAGTGAGACAAGGGTAAGGATAAGGAACTGGAATGTTCCTCCCTCTTCCCCTCCCTAGTACGTGTGCTTATGAAGACTACTGCCACTACTAAACCTGACCGGAAGGTGTCTAAAGCTGTGGTTTATGGCCCTAGCTCACGATATCTATATAGTGCTCTAATGGTGTTGACCTTTTGAGAACTTTCCAGAATTAACCTGTGCTTACACCAGGTACCATACATTACACATTGGTACCTGGAAGCTTCTGGCTGTGAGCATAGTACTCAAGCCCATAAGCTGATGGTTAACCTCCCTGACAACATGATGTGTCAGAGGCCTTCTTGGAAAAAGGCAGTTTGGGAAAAGGTTGGAAAACAGCTACATGCGCTGCTAGAGGTGGAAGATAGGAAGTTGTACGATGGAGTAAGATGTGCGGTGGATGCACTCCCATGGGCCTCCATTGTCAGAGGTCAGTGTAAGTGGTGGTCACTGTAGTTGGAGAGAATGTGGTTAGATATAGCTCGGCCACAACTGTACTTTAAGCACAAGGTGTAGCGGAAGCAGGACTACAAGTTAGACAGGAGTGTTTGTCAGGCTGGCCTGTTGAGAGTCCGGTTTGAACACATCAGGTGCAAGATAGCTGAGAGCCAGGATCCTGAGATCTTTCAGTTGGAACAGAAGATGGAAGCTAAGCAAAGGCTTCCCTCTGTATCCCACCTAGAAGGGTCCTGCACTCCCTTATATTCTGACATTAGCGATCTGATTATACAAGACCTGTCTCTTGATAACCCCACCACCTGCATAAATTACACGGTCAATATAAATAGTGCTCAGTAGATGTGGATTGCTCTCGCCAGATCTCCTATGAATACGGGTCTAGGCGAGGATAACATAAGATATCCCTGCTTATGATTTTGGATAAAAAGGAACACGGCAACATTACAACGCCTTGTTGATCAAGAACTATGTCATGATATTCCTGACTGGTATCTGGCAGAAATGGTGCTCATACCTAAGCTCAACAAGTTAAGGTACGATGTTGTTAAATCTTGGATGATACATTATCTCCTCCTGACACCGGCAAAGGTCATATAACCATTAGTCCTGTTAAAGTTACCTTCTTAGATTGATCTGCGTGAATAACAGTTGGGTTCTCACCCCAAGTATGGAGTTTATGATGCTACAGCAGTACCTTTTGAATTCTGATAACCTAATAAAAGATATAAGTGGCTGATCCTATTAATGGATGTTAAAGAAAGATTTGATAACATTAATATCGACATGCTGTCAGATTTTATGGTGGCCTGAGGATGTCCCTCAAATCTGTGTCAGTGGATTCGGAGTTGAACTTCCTGTTGATCGATCTATTTTTGCTTTAACAGATGCATCTTCCTGATATATCATATCTGCAAAAAGGTATCTCAGGACTCACCTCTTTCTCTTTCCCTCTTTTGTGCCTACATGGTAGAGATATTTACACCACAAATGCGGTACTCTACTGGAATTCATCAGCTGGTAGTCTTATATGTTGATAATAGGATCATTATGCTGGTAGTGGAGTCCTGCAATGCCGCCCAATACAAGGCGGGAGAAATATTGGCAGATTGTGATTACATAGCCAGAGCGAGGGGAATGGAATTAAGCACTATGACAACTTAATACATTGGATCTGGAGTTAGTATGTGGGAAGGAAGGAAGTGGTTGGCAGATATTGTTTTGCCTTCTGAGGATCAGCGTGTTCTTGAGTATAGGTTTAATGTATTTCTTAACTTTTCTTTACATGTAAAGTATTGGTTGGAACAGGGGTTAAGTGTGAGCAGGAGGATTTTAGTATTAGGGAGGAGGTTTGGGAGTGTTGGGGGTTTGGGAGTAGGGAAGACTTACCATTTAGTACATGCAGCCTACCTTCCGACCGTCTACTATGGGCTTGAGTTTGTAATTGACCACATGTCACATGTGAAACAGATTAAGATCCACATTAATGACTGTCTCCATTTGGTATTTTGTACTCTGATGAGGCTGGCAAACAATATACTGCTGGCTGAGTTGGGGATACCACCTGTTGCCATTCAAGGAAGATACCTACAATGCAGGTGCTATAGCTGGTACATCCATTACTGATACTGTGATGAATACCCTGAGTTAGGTGAAATATAGCTAGACTGGAAAGATGAAGGTATGGTAGCACATTGGCAGATCTCAGATAAGGAGCTCACCTGCCGCCCTACAGTTTCGATTGGGAAAGGCAAGACAGTGATGGCTGTACACCACCAGTCACTGTACACTAACCTCCGTGTATCTTCGGATATGGTCATGGACACTGAGAGGTCTAAGTCCTCCGACGGACCTGGTATGGCATGGGCAGTATTTGAGAAAGGGGCCTGGACCCATGTTGATGGATATAATGGGGGCTCCCTCTGGGAAGATTAATCCCAAGGTTGCGACTGCACTGAAATAAATTCTTTTCCAAATGGGAACAATATAATAAAATGTCAAAGTCTCAATAGTAGAGTTGGAAGAAACAAAATAGTAAAACTTGATATCTTTAAGACACAGCTGTACTCAATTAAGTCCAAGTCTCAAGAGGTAGTCAATTGCCAAATCAGAGGAGAGTTTGCATATACTTAAGTAGATTTCATATACTGCCCGTTGCTCTCCATCACTACTCTGCGTTCGCAAGCACCTAACTCCCATGTGCTGTGTGGCCAACCTCTATGGGTCTGACAAAATATCCTCTGTCACAAACTAGACAGCTCTTATGGCATGCTGACATCCTTCCAATAGAAGTGTTTTAATCGCTGCATCTTCAATGCAACTGTAGGAGTAAAAACTCTTCATATGGTGGACATGTCAGTGCGTAAAAGGGGTTCCCTCAGGGAAGATGGATTCCAAGGTTGCGACTGCACTGAAATAAATTCTTCTGTAAAAGTAAACAAATATAATAAATGTCAAAAGTCTCAACAGTAGAGTTTTGAAGAAACAAAATCTGTAAAACTTAATATTGTGAAGCCACAGCCGTTACTCAATTAAGTCCTATTCTCGAGAGGTAGTTGATTGCCAGAGTAGACGAGAACTCACATATACTTAAGTTGATTTCATATACTGCCAGTTGCTTCCCATCACTAATCTGTATTCACGAGCACTCAACTCCCTTGGGCTGCCTTGCTGACCTCTATGGGTTGGACCAAAGATCTCCTATAGCGAACTAAACTACTCTTGTGGTTTGCTAGCATCCACCAGGTAGAAGTATTTTAGCTGCTGCATTCACAATGCAAGCACAGGAGTAAAAACTCTTCATATCGTGGACATGTCAGTGGCGAGCTGCCATGCTTGAGTATATGTCATACCAACTATGGAACTCTCTAGCCATATATACTTAGTCTTCTACAAGCATCCGGAGCCACTAAAGATCTATCCTGTTCTACTCTATTCCATATCATTCTGAATGATGGCTATGTAGCTCTCCCGATTGACCCCTTCGGATGTTGACTACCAATAGGTGCTACTCACAGTCAACCCTCCTAGAAGTAGGTCTTATCGTGACCTTAGACAGGTGTCTCAGAGTTCCTAATGATTCTCAAATAGTATTACACTTTCAGAGCAACGGACTTCAGTTACCTCACATACTAGCCTTCGGTAACCTCACATACTATCTTTCATTTCAATGTAGTATTACTCCGTTGATTCTGGTCCGTTTTACACGAAACCACCTGGAGACCATTGTCCAGGCTTACCTCTACCCCCACAGATACCCTGAGGACCGCTTCTGGTCAGACGGACGGCGGGAACATATACAGTGTTACAGGAGCATCTCTATTTGAAGACATTAACTAGGCTTACAGCAACTTTCCAGGCTGTAGCGCATGACACTGGGTTCTTATAACGGAGCTGGAGAGGGTGTTAGCTACCACACCTCCAAGTTCCAGCTTGTTCGGAACTCAACTGGTTGTGCGGGAGTGATCTGCACAACCTGAGATTCGAACACGCTATATAGTTTCGTATGACCAACAATCTAGTAACTTCCCCCGAAGTCCTGCATAACAAGTTACTTTCAAGGTAGGGTAACTTGGCTCCATAACAGGGTAACCCATGGCCCAAGGTAGCGTAACTTTAGTCTAAAGGTAGGGTAACTCCACCCAGACTCACCATCGAGTAATTTAGGGTAACTTCCAAATTGACTACTTAGGTTATCCTAGTGAGTAGCATAACTACCACTCCTTACCAGTACCCGTGTACTTCTTAGTATGCTATAGCATGCCCAACCGAGGTACCTAACTAACAGTACCTTTAGCCAATAGACTCTAGTCTACCACCATTCCTACCATGGTAGTTTCTTGATACCAGTATAGGTGTAGGTTTGGTTAACTGTAATAGTACTCTGTGGAGTCTCATTACACAGTGATTAACTGTCATGTCCGAGCAGATACAATACCAACTATGGAACTCTCTACCTATATATACTTAGCCTTCTCCAAGCATCCACAGGCTCTGAACATCTATCCAGTTCTACTCTGTTCTATATCATTCCGGATAATAGCTGTGTAGCTCCTCTGATATACCCCTTCAGAGGATGACTACCAATAGGCACTACCCACAGTCAGCTTTCCTAAAAGCAAGTCTTATCGTGACCTTAGACTAGTGTCTCAGAGCTCTTAACAATTCTCTAATACTGTTATACTTTTTGTTTTTGTTACTGATATGTATAATGATTACCATTTTGGATATGTATTTATGGTGCTATTGTTGGAATTGGAAATGACAGATTGTGGATTTCTTTTATTAGTGGAATGACTTTCTATATATGGTGAGTGGTGACGGTTGTATTGTAAGAATGGAAAGTACACTTGTCAACTTTGGGAAATGAAGACGGAGTGGACCTCTTAGTTAGCATTGTGAGATAGCATAGGTGTTATCATGGTCAGATGACAGAGTTGCCTGAACTCGAGTATTTAATGGATGCCACATTTGCAGTTAAGGTCAGTGAGAAAGTCTGCGAGGAATACAAGGAACAATCAAGTCTACAATTCAACCTGTATTCAGGCCGGTTTCTTGATCTATGCTGATATTTCTTGCTATCTTTTCACCACACCTTCAGGGCAATGGACTTTCGTTACCTTGCCTACTGGGTCTAATAACCTCACATACTACATTCAACTTCAAAGTAGTATTACTCCGTCAGTTCTGGTCTGCTTTACATAAAACTACCAGGAGGCCATTCTCCAGGTTCTCATCTACCTCCGACTCTATCCTGCAGACAGCTTCAAGTCAGATGGATGGTGGGAGTACATACAGTGTTATAGGAGTATCTCCACCGGGAGACTTTTACTAGACTTATAGCTACTCTCCAGGGTGTAGCCCATGACGCTAGAGACTTATAAAGGAGCCGGAGGGGGGTGTTAGCCACTACACCTCTAAGTTACAGCCTGTTCGGAGCTCAACTAGTTGTGCTAGAGTGATCCGCACAACCTGAGATTCAAATATCCCATGTAGTTTCACGTGACAAACAATCTAGTAACTTCCTCCAAAGTTCTGCGTAACAGGTTACTTCAAGGTAGGGTAATTTGGCTCCATAGCAGGGTATCCCATGGCCCAAGGTAGGGTAACTCTAGTCCAAAGATAGGGTAACTCTACCCAAACCCACCATTGAGCAATTCAGTGTAACTCTAAAAATTGACTACTTGGGTTACTCTACAGAGTAGGCTAACTACTGCTCCTTACTTGTATCTATGTACTTCTTAGTATGACATACCATGTCCAACTGAGATACCTAACTAATGGTACCTCTACTCAGTTGACTTTAGTGTACCGCCATTCCTACTGTGGTAGTATTTTGACACCGGTATGGATATAGATTTGGCTAACTGTAAAGGTACTCTGTGGAGTCTTGTTACAACAGATAATCAGTTCCTGTGTACTAGAGCATTGCTGAATGCCAGTTGTTTGCAGTTGTCTATACCTCCTGATATGTCTAGGATATAGCCAAGAGGCGCCTGGTTTATGTGTACTTGTACTGTATTCTGGCCCTCAACCATTTTGATAATATGGGGTCCAATGGTTACTTGGCTGAGTAGTAGGAAGTTCTGGCACCGCTACTTAGTGGCTTTTCTCACGTCAGTCTCAGCAAGGTCCCAGGTCACTTGGGCAATGTCAGTAATGAGATGGTTAACCTGAAGGCAAAAGCTTACATTGGCCGATTCTAGCATTTGCTGTTCTGGAATGGGGTCAGCTTCGGGATCATACATGCAGTTCTGGCTTTGGAGTTAAAAAAAGAATCAATAGAGATCCTGCCATGACATAGAAGGACATGGGTACTATTCTCGTGAACCTAACCCACTCTGGCAACTCCATCGCCTTACCTGTATAGACCTTTATGTTTTATTGAGAATCTGTAGTGGGACTTGGCTGATCACTTATAACAGCTGTGATGGGAAGGAAGATAGACACTACTGGACTAAGTGCCCCCCCGATGCTAAAGGGCATCTGACTACTGAAGAACTGTATAAGTATTTCTCAGTCCTGCTATGGAAGTCATGGTAGATGGGTCATAGGTGGTTAGGACTAGGAATACCCTATCACATTAGGGCTGTGGATGGGAAGTTGGTCATAGTAGGTAATCCTTTAGATGGCATACTAATAGTGGAGAGGAATAGTCTGTTGGCGATAGTGGAGAATCCTACAACTTGCTTCCGGTTTGGGAAGAAACACGATGGCAGCAGATGCATCTTGCCAGGCAGGGTAATCATGCCAGTAAAGTAGTTCTTCTTGCCCAACCAACATAGGTGCGATTGTTCCTGTAGTGGTGCCACCATTTGTCCTGCCTCTACCCAGAAGCGTGCTATCATCTCCAAACACTTTGAGAGGCAGCCCCACTGTATACAGATATGTTATGATCAGTTCTGACATTTTCAATACCAGCAACGGTATGAGTTGGACTTGGGGACCAGGACATCAGTAGTTTTGAGGTAGGCTAAAGTGAACGAGTTACTAAAAGAACTCAGTTGTCCCTTTTGCGTCTTGGAGTTGGCAGGAGAGTATTTGGATCTCGGGTTGCATTATAAGAAAATGGCGGGATCTTGTGATAGACTGAATGATTCGTTTGTTGAGTATGTGGGTTAGATTGGGTCAGAGGCAGATAGGTGTCAGGGTATGAGACGGTAGTTGGGTGGCAAGAAGGGAAGACGAATAAAAAAATCCAGGACAACACTAGTGGTTCCGAGCACTTGTAAGCCCATATAGGTAGTAATTTTTGGATTTGTGATTGACAGTAGTGATTGTGAGGTGGATTAGGCAGTCGTAGTGAATTTTAGATAATATTTTTTTTTTTTTAGATAATTTGTGTGACAGAGCATGGGGGTGACTAGTTGTATGCCAGTGTTGGCAGTACTAGTATAAATAAAATTAGATTGAATTGTAAGTAATGTTCCTACTTCAGCCACTCTGTCTCAGAAGTGAGCACACGAATACTTTACCTCATTTCGCTTGTGATAAATACTTCATCCGTGATTTTAGTTTGTGTTTTTCATTTCGGACTGTTCGTTAGAACATAGTTGTTCTCGCTTAGAAGGCACTTCAGTATGAGATATCCATGGCCTGGTCCTGGTAATCACCAAGTGTAGTCTTGGGTGAGGATGGCATCTTTAACAGCCTTTTCTTCCACAGATTCTCCCACACATTTGAGGATGTCTTCCTCTGTTCAGTTCGACTCTAACTCCTCCTCCTCGCTTGAAACAGCCAGTACAGTCTTGTCTCTTATGCATGCTACCGAAGCTGACTAAGGCCTCATACCTACAACTGCAAGGTCCGACATCGTGCCTAAAGAGGACTTTGGCTTTCTACAGGTTTACTACTATCATGGGTGTCAGAATGCATTGAACGCGCAAATTGATCATGAGGTCTTACCACTATCATGAGTGTCAGAATGCGTTGAACAGGTAAATTGATCATGAGGTCCAGTAGTCGGTAGCTATTGCAATGGTTGCAATGATGAAAGAGGTAGAGCTTTGTGTAAAGGTTTTCCTAATGGGGAGAGGCTTTTCAGCTACATGTAGCTTGAACAAGGACTCAACCACAGGACTCTTCATTTGGTTTTACTCAGACCATTGCACAGAATGTTCTCCCCACTGTGTAACCTTCTCCCCTCAATATTTTCGGGCTATTGTCCCTGAGTTCTCCATCCCTCCAGCCAATGAACAGTTGACTACCACCACATTTGAGGCCAGCTCTTAGTCTGCTTCCCCTCCCCTCTCCAGGACTGTCTAAAGCAAGATCCCTAGTTTCCTCCACCTAAGACCTATTTGTGGAACAGGCTCTTCCACTCTCTTCTTCCTAGCTGGAATATCATCTGATAAAAGCACTCTGTATGAGACCTCCAAGTTTACGTTGCGTGACCTTGACGATCAGGTCTACAGCCCTCCTGTTGCTGGGACCCACTGCCATACATTATCAGCATCTGCGGCTAAATGATCTCCAGCCCCTCTCCTTGAGCATCAGTTCTAGAGGACCATGAACATCGATGAGGGATAGAAGAAACAAATCGTTCCTGCTCTCTCTGGTCTACCCCTCAACTTTCACCATGGATTCTAGGCTATCACCCCCCCTGTGGTCTTTACATTGACTAATTAGGCCACTCCCACTTTCTCGTCTCCACTGGTGATCTCAGATATCTCACCCATCTCTAATGACTTGGCCAGGAAAACTCCCATAGGCCTTAACGATAGATGTAACTCCATAGTGACCCACTTCAGTGATAGCATTCATGCCCCCTCTACCGTAATGGCTTTCTCATCCCTGATAATTGGTAAGTGTAGTATATGCCCTGCTGGTGGGTACCTGGAATGTCCCAGCGGGATCTCATGCGACTACCACACTCTACCGAAGGTTTGACTCACCGATACCCACCCTGGTACCACCAATCCAGCTTTAGCTCAGGCAGATTCAATCATGGCTGGTGGTGGCGAGATGTTGGAGGCAGGTAGAACTCCCTCTCCTGGACCCCACTTAGTTAGTATAATTGGGTCTATGTTGAAAAGTCTGGAAAACATCCAAGTGGGCAATACTCAACCTCACCTCCTCTTGGAGTCCAGATCGATTGAAGATGAGATGGTCTACAATATCTGGACGTGGATCAACAATGGACCAACAATCAATGCATATTTAGCAAAGAGAGACAAGAGGGCTTGGTGAACTATGGGAGTCAGATCCACCTGCGGCAACCAGCACTTAACGCGCTGACTCATATTGTCGGCAAGCAAGGGGAAGAGATTGAGACCTCTTCGGGTAAGTTGTCCTCCCACTACCGCCACTCTTCTACTATGTACCGCAGTACCTCTATTGTATCTTCAGAAGCAATAACCTATAATGATTGTTCCTCGGATAGTTAGATCTTGGCACTGAGGAACGATACTTCTCTTCCTCTTCTCTTTCATTCCTTAGTCTTACCATAGTACTAGGCCTCTGCCTACATTACCGATAGTACAAGACCTTTGTTTTCTATGGGAAATTCCTATCATAAGGTTTCTCTAACTCTTCTTCGTAAAGAGCTTACCTTGGCATAAATATAAACATTGCAATAAATATGAAGATCGTACAGGGGTTTTATATTCATTAAAGTAATAAGTAGGAAAAGTACTTAGAATTCAATCTAATTTTATTTATACTAGTACTGCCAACACTGGCGTATGACTAGTTTCCTCACACCCCATAAAACAAGCTATCTAAAATAGACTACTGCGGACCATTCCACCTCGCAACCATGCCTCCCAAACATAAATCTAAAAATCACTCCCTAAGTGGGCTCATGGGCCCTCACAGCAACTAGTGCCGCCCCAGATTAATGCGTCTTCCTTCCTCGCTACCCAGCCACCATCTTCTACCCTCACCACTATCCTCCCCCAATGCAATTTAACCCATATACTCAATAAAGGAAACATACAGTCTATCCCAACATCCCTCCATCCTCTTATAATGCAACCCATGATCCAAGTACCCTTCCGCCAGTACCAAACTACAAAAGGAACGGCAGGGTTCCTTCAGTAACCCGTTCACCTTAGCCCACCTCAAGACCACCAATGTTCATGTCACCAGGTTCAGCTCGTCATACTGCTGATGCTGCGAGTGCCAAAATCTATTGTGACATATCTGTAAACACCGGGGCCGCTTCTTGAAGTGTTCCGCCAAGGTGACACATTTCTTGGTGGCCACAGCGGAAATGGCTGTCCCATAAGAAGGACACCCGCACCCCCACTGATCAGGTAAGAAGAACCACTTCTTTAGCAACATCACCTCATCTGGCAAGACCCAGCCACTACTGTTGTGTCTCTTCTCGCACTAGGTGCAGGTCGTAGGGTCTCCTATTAACATCGTCCCCCCATACCTTTCTACCATCAATGTGCCATCAAAGGGGTTACCTGCCACAACCAACTCCCCATTCATAATCCTGATAGGACGAGGGATTCCCAAGCCCAACCATTGATGATCCATCCACCAGCACTTCAACCTCAGAACGGCCAAATTCTTATACAAGCCTTCATTAGCAGGACACCCTCTAATATAGTGGGGGTACTCAGTCCCGCGGTGCCAGTCTTCCTTCCCATCACAGGTGTCATGGCCAACCATACCCGTTCTACTATGAATCCTTAACAAAACATAGGAATCCATTCGGGTTAGGCCTCAGAGGTGTCGGAGTACTTTCAGTTCCTGAGCATAATACTCGTGCCGTTCCCTAATGTGCCTGCTCCCTCATTCTTTCTTACGGAGTTTCTGAACCAGGGCCACATCACTAATCCCAAAGCTAACCCCTTCCCAAGGTAGAGGGCGCTGGGGCTGTCCGACACAGGCCTTAGCCTTCAGGTCGACCATCTCATTGCCATCAATCCCCACGTGACCAGAGACCTAACCGAAACTAACATCTGAGAGTTCATTCAATAGGGGTACTATTACTTCCCACAACTCAGCTGAGTCACCATCTGAAAACATATTGTCCGCCAGGATGAGGGCTGGCACGCAGTCCAAGAACACATGAACCAGGTGTCTCTTAACTATGCCCTGTGCATGCCGCAGGGTACATACAACAGCAAACAACTCGCATTCCATAATATTCCAATATAGCGGCACCGAGCACCCATCAACATGGGTCAAGGCCCCTCTCTCCAATACTGCCCAAGCTACACTAGCCCTATCTGAGTACTTGGATCCATCCATGTATATAGCAACATCCAAAGATGTACCGTGGTCTCCGTAAAGCACTTGGTGATGCGTAGCCATCACCGCCTTATCCTTCCCAATTGAAACTACCGGGTGGCAGTTGAGCTCCTTATCCGAAGTCCGTCGATGTACCACCATACCTTCCTCTTTCCATTGTAGCCATGTTTCCCCGAACCAAGGTTGCTGGTCATAATATCAGTAATTGATGAACCGGCGGTAACACCTCTGTTGTAGGTACCTTCCCTGAATAGCGATAGGCGGTACCCCGAACTTGGCCAACAATATGTTGTTTGCCAGCTTCATAGGTGTTCGAAACACTGATCGGAGTCAGTCATTATTGTGGACCTGAATTTGCTTCACATACGAGATGTGGTCAGTTACAAACTCAAGTCCACAGTAGACGGTCAGAAGGTATGCTGCCTGTACTAAGCAGTAAGTCTCCCACACTCCTAACCGACCAATACTTCTAAACCTCCTTCCCAATGCCAAAATCCTCCTCCTAATACCTAACCCCGTTTCCAACCAATACTTTACATGAGAAGAAAAGTTAAAAAATACATAAAACCTATACCCCAGAACCCATAAGTCCTCCGAAGGCAAAACCATTTCTCTCAACAATTATATCCCTTCACGTGCCCTGTCCCCAAACCCAATCCACTGGGTCTTGAGGATGCTAAACCCCATTATCCTGGCTCTGGCTCTGCAGTCGCAGTCTACAAAGATCTCTCCCGCATGGTATCGAGTGGCCTTACTTGACTCTGTTGCTACCATGTTAACCCCATCGTCAACATGCAAAATCACCAGTTGATGCACACTAGGAGAGTATCTCATGCACGGCCTGAATATGTCTGCCACATACCCACCAAAGAGGAACGAAGAGAGGGGCGAGCTCTAAGGTACTACTTAACTGATATAGTAGGGCTGAGAGATGTATTCATTAAAGCAAAAATAGACTGATCAACAGGAAGCCCACTGCCAGATCTATTGGCAAAGGTATATGGGGCACCCTCGGGCCACCAGAAAGTCTGACAGGAGATCGACATCAATGTTTTCAAATCCTTCTTCGACGTCCATGGACAAGATCAGACATTTGTACCCCTCATTATGCCATAAGAATTTAATGACTACTGTCATGGCATCATGAACACCCCGCTTTCGATGAGACCCGAATTGTTTTTCTTCCAGATCCAAGCAGGCAGTTAGCCTCAACAGGACCACACATTCCACGACTATTGTCGGTGTTGGGAGGAGATGTATCATTCTCCATGATTTCACCATATCATACCTAGGTTTGTCTAGATTGGGTATGACTACCACCTCAGCCTTGTGCTAGTCTGGGATATAGTGTCATAGCCCATAGTCAACCACACGTCTCAATGTTGCCGTATCTCTTCGCTTCCAAAAACATAGGAAGTGATAACCAATGTCATCCTTACCTAGGCCCATATTCGTAGGGGACCTGGCAAGGGCAATTTCCATCTCTTAAGCACTATCCATATCGATTTCAGACTCCTTCCAAGGGGTGGAGTCGACTGGGGATAACTGTTGTGCAATCAGGTTCCTAATATCTGTGTGCCTAGTAGCATAGGACCTATCCAGCTGGGCCACGGAAGGAAGGGTTCGCTTAGCTTCCAGCTTCCATTTAAACGTAAAAATGTGTGGGTCTTGGCTCTCAGTTATCTTTTCCCTGATGTACTCAAATATAGCCCTTAACAGGCATACCCAGTAGACACATCGGGCTGGTTTGTAGTCCTCTGTCTACTCCGCGATATGCTTGGAAGTATCGACGTAGCCGAGCCACATCCCACCTCATCCTGTCTAATTTAGGTGTCTACTACTCACACTGACTACTACCAACAGAGGCCCGTGGGAGTGCATCTACCACTCATCTCACTCCTTCCCCCAACTTCCCATCTTCCACCTCTTGCAGGACATCTAACTGCTTCCCAACCTTCTCCCTGGCTACCTTCTTCCAGGCTGGCCTTCAACGTATGATATTATCAAGGAGGTCAACTGCTAATTTAAGGGCTTGAGTACTATGCTCACATCCAGTGGTGTCCATGTATTGATGTCTGATATACGATGCCCAGTGTAGGCAAAGATCTATTCTCAAAGCATCCCGGAAGGTTGGTGGCGTCGGGGGGGGACCATGTTCATGTCGTAAGTTGTGGCTGTGAACTACTGTTTCAGCCATCATCCACCCATATTATTATGGTCTGCATTGAGGTCCCAATCTTGATGTCTGACATTAAAGTCACCAAACACGATGTCTGGTTCCCCCAGTTCCTCCAACCAACCAACAAATTGGTCCTTAGTATAGCCAGGTCAAAAGAAGACTCCGGTGAGTACTTTCTTCATCCTCTTTTCCCATTAGCCAATGCTGGCACTGCTCTCCCCGTACCCTACCATTTCAAGCATCCCACAAATGTGGGACCGAACAAATACCTCAACACCTGACTTCTTAACAAAAGAAAACAAATCCCACCCATCAACATCTATAGGCACATGTAACCCCTCCAGGTTAACCGGTGGTTCAATAATAAAAACAAGTCAATAAAGGAAAATAAATCAAATGCCAGTGCCCAATTCTGACTACTCCTCCCCACATTTAATGCCATTGTTATAATTAGCATTAAAAGGGGGCCTCAACTGATCCACTCGGGCCACAAGGGCCAGAGGCATTGGGGATACCACTAATCTGGTTTCGGGCAGTCTAAAATGTATCTTCCAGTCTGGATTTGGTAGTGGCCGTGGTTTTCAATATCACACACACTGGGGAGGGGGAGGAGAAGGGATATTCTGGTTCCTTACCCTTGGCCTTGTCTGACTTACAACGTGGGCATTCATCTTCCTCATCACTGCGGATCTCTACCAGCCATGGTGTTGGGGATCTTCCATGACTGTTACGTCTTCTTCACACCCTCCTTGTCTGACTTCCCTGTTGTCTCAGCTTCTTGGCAGGTTCTATTGGTGGGGCCGTTCCCTGCTTTGGCAGTGATGATGATGTATTTAGGGGTGACGACCTGACTCCTGGGCACTGTTCATACACAGTGAAATGGTCCATTCGGTCACAAAGCCAGCATTGTCTCCTGGTGTGTCCACAGACCTGGCCTACACCTCCCGGATATCCAGGCTTGCTACACATGTGTTCCTGGGAGAAATGTACTCCAAAACGAAACCGACAATGGGGTTGGTGACCACACGTGGCCTCAAAGTGGCCAGTCTCCAAGCACTTACCACAAACCTTTAAATGTCCATGTTCTCGAAAAATACCCGGACGTCGCGGACTCCTCCTCTCAGCCAAGCCTTTCCCTCAGCCAATCTTTCCCTGATGGTCTTATTCCTTTCGACCATAAAGCAGATACCACTTGTCGTAGCATTGGCCTGCCTCATGGCATGGATGGACCCCATGATATCTGGTCGGGAAACCGTAACTACACTAGTATTGGATTGCTCCAAGTCAGTGCAGAGGCCATCAAAGGCTGCGCTTCTAGTCCATCCCTCAACCTTCTAGATTGATCCTCACCCTGTGTCAGCAAGCAGAACACTAGAAACAAAAATCTTCACCTTTTCCAAATTTCTCTGAAACACGAATTCTGGGAGTGACAGTTCTTTGAGCAGGTCAAGCCTTGCCTTGTTGAATCGATTACCTAATTCTGTAACAGAATGTCCTGCCAGGGTTAGAAAGATACAACCAATCTCAGGTCGGACATACCCGGCACGAATGTATGAGGCACTGGTTCAAATCTTTCCCTGGTTGGAGAAGGTCGCTTTGATTCAGTTCCTAATAGCCTCGATGCCAACAACTTCTCTTAAGGCAACCTCCTTGTACGTAGCGAGCCGGATAGTAATATGCCTTCCATGGGCATCCAGAGTTGATGACAACTGTGGCAGCACCGGTATGGAGTTGAGTGGGTTATGAGGCCCATGTAGAACTCATCGGTACTCCTGTCGCATTGGGGCTGCAGCTACTTTAATGCAGGCTATGGCTGCAGGCCCTGACCGAGCCGGCGGAGTAGCAGGCGCAGCAGCTACAGGAGCCAGTTCCTGCTTGTCAGTGTTCTTCCCCTGAGTCTTGGCCGGAGTCGCCATTTCCTTCTCACTACCAGATCCCCTGGCAGCATTTCTTCTCCTTCTGGCAGCACCGCTCAGGCATCTACCACGTTTGCTTTCCCTTCTCTTTTCTTCTTCCTCCCCATCCTCTTTTTCCCACTATACCGATTTGCCTTCTCTCCCAGGAGCCATATGTAAAGTTACCCCCCCTTCACTGGAGGAGGTCCCACTGCCATACTGGTGGAATGAGACAGCCGATGTGGAGCGGGTGGAGGGTGCTTATTCTTCCTGAGCGGCGGAAGGCTTGGGCACATATGCAATCCATTTTACTACCTCCGTGAAGAAGACTTTAGTATTAGGAGCCGCCATAGCAGTTTCCTCTCCCCTAAAGAGGCCAGGAGGTGGTGTTGTTCCCAACAAACCACCGGACCCTACTAAAGGAGATCAGTGCCAGAGGAACAACTTACCTTATAGGATCTCTATCTCTTCACCTTGCTTGCCAACAATGTCTGTCCGCACCTTCACCACCCATTCTAACAGGTGTACACTACTCCAGTAATTCACATCGCCCTCTGATCCTTCATTACTAAATGCAATGCCATTGTTTATCCAATCCGGGTCATCATGTATCATGTCGGCCTCAATCGACCTGGATTCCGAAGAGAGGAGGGGCTGAGTGTTGCCAGACTGGACATCCTCCAGCCCTTCCAACATGGATCCAATTATGCTACCCAAGTGGAGCCCCACAGCAGGAGTCCTACCTGCATTCAGCATCTCGCATACTCCTGCCATAATTGACTCTGCCTGAGCCATAGCGGTATCGGCTTCCTCAGGCTGGGTATCTGGAAGTTGAACTTCCAACGATGTTTGGGCGTCGTGCAATGCTTCCCAGGAGCTCAATAGCTGTTCTTCAGGCAAGGCCCATTCTTTACCAAAGGCCGGTGGTGACGATGCCATTGCTGGAGAGGGGGCGTCAATGGTATCACCCAGTCTAGTCACCTCGGAGTTACGTCCTTCTTCCAAATCCATAAAAGTGTCCTGAGCCTACACCGCAGAAGTAGGTAGGACATCTTCGGTCACCAATAGAGATGGGGAGGGTGGTGTAGCCTCGATGGTCGATTGGAGACTCACAGGTGGAGGAATGGCAAGGCGCCTGTAATGTACATCAAGTAGCAGCCCTGGGAGGGGGACAATGATCTGCATTTCCCAGCCTTCATCGACATTTATGGCCCTCAAAAAGGGTGGCCCCAGAACTGGAGCATCAAGTTGTTTGGCAGGGGACACCGATCGCGTACAGTGTCACGTTCCAACAGTGGGGAGGTTGTAGTCCTCATCCTCAGGGTCATCTAATCTGAACTTTGGGGTCTCATAAATCGTCATTTCGCCAGACAACATCTCGGTAAAAAAGGAAGGAGTGGACAAGCCAGCCTTGCATACAGTAGTCTGGCGGAGGAAACTGGGCATCTTGCTTTGGACAGTCCTAGCCAGAGGAGGGGTAATAGACCATGAGCTTGCCTCAACCCTAGCCGTAGCTGAGCCATCTTCAGCCTGTAGTATTGAGAACTCAGGGATAATAGCCTGAGAATCTTTGGGGAGGGAAGATGCAGGGCCTGGGCAATATTCCAATCCATGATCAGAGTTGAACTGAATGAAGAGCCCTGGAGTAGGGTCCTTGTTCAAGCCAGATGGGGCTGAACAGCCTCTCCCAATTAGGAAACCTTTCACTAAAACCTCTAGTTCTTTCATCGTGGCAACAGCCACGTCAGCAACTGTTTGCCAAACCAAATCATCAAACTGCGGGTTCACTACATTCTGACACCCATGACAGTAGTGAAACTGTAGAAAAGTAAAGTTCCCTTTGAATGCAACGTACGACTGTGTAGTTGTGTGGATAAGGCCACGGCCAGCCTCAGTAGCAGGTGCACGAGACTGGGCTGCACGGGCTCTCTCAAGCGAGGAGGAGTGGTTGGAGTCGTACTAAACAGGGGACAATATCCTTGAAGGGGGGGGAGCATTCGTGGAAGAGGAGGCTGTCGAAAGTGCCATCCTCGCCCAAATTACACTCAGTGATTACTGGGACCAGGCTACAGATATCTCACACTGAAGTGCCTTCTCAGCGAGAACAACTAACTTCTAACTGACAGTTGAAAACAAAAAACACAAACAAGTAGCAGTGATGAAGTATTTATCATGAGTGTAATAAGGTAAAGTATTAGTACGCTCACTTCCGATACAGAGTGCAAGAAGTAGGAAAAGTACTTAGAACAAAGCGTAAAGAACCCATCCTCCTCGACCGCATCAGCCTCCTGATATCGTGTTCTTCCTACCCATAGTCATGTGACCCAAAGTAGTCACACATGTGAAACCAAATCATAACAAACTAATCATGTGACCAAAGTGGTCATACACTCAAACCCCATGACCTCATAGCAAGGTCATGTGCAAAAACTTATAAACCAATCATAACGCAATAAACAAGTCATATGACTCGACTGAGTCATATGCGTGAAACCCATGACCTCATAATGAGGTCATATGCAAAACATAAATCATATGTGCAAGGCATACCTGCAAGGCACAGTTGCAAGGTATACTCACCAGGTGCACATCTCATGACTCATAATCGAGTCATGTGCGAAATATAACAAATTATAACGTAATAAGTCATATGACCCAAATGAGTCATATGCGTAAAACAATAACATACCCATGACTCATAATCATAAATTACGTGAAAACCTTTTCTGTGCCAAGCCACATTCATGACACCTGATTTGAAAAAGACATATTAATTCGGTTCAGGATTGCCACAATATCAATGCTCATGGGCAGGGTAACCTCTTAGCAGGTAACAAACCGCATTGTGATGTAGCTTCCCCTAGTGTCTAGTGTTAGCAACATCTATGGTGGTGCTAGAAATGAGTTAAGCGTGTCCAGAGGCTCTATAGATACCTAATAGTACTATTGCCTTCCAGGTGTTATAGCTACCATGACACTAGCCATGGCGGCAGGCTCAGAACAAGTAGCTGGAGCAACTGGCCTGTAATTCATAGGAGCCAGTTCCTGTTGATTAATGTTCTTCCTCTGAGACTTGGCCGGGATCACCAATTCCTTCCCACTACCAGATTTCCTGGCAGCATTTCTTCTCCTTCTGGTGGCACTGCTCTGGCATCTGCCACCTCTTGTTCTTTCCTTCTTCTCCTCCCCTTCTCCATCCTCTTCTTCCCTGTAAACAGACTTTCCTTTACCATCACGGGCCACATGCAGGACTACCTCCCCAACACTGGTGGATCTGCCACTGCTAGATTGGTAGGAGGTGGCTGCCAATGTGAGACGAGCTCAGGGTACCAGCATCTATGTTATGGCAAGAGGTTTCAGCACATATCCCATCCATTTTACTACTTCTGTAAAGGACTCTTTAGGAGTGGATACTGCAATAGTGGTCTCCATTTCCTTAGAGGGGGTTGGAGGTGTTGCTTGGACAGAAACATTAGGGATACTACAGGGCACAGTCAGAGGTTGGCGGAGGCTCAACAACAACTGACCCTGACGGGTTTCAATCTCTTCTACTTGTTTTCTGACAATATCTTACACTGCTTTGACTGCCCATTCCAACAGGTAGACATGACTCTAATATTTCACCCTCCCCTCTGACCCTTTATTGCCAAACGTGGGACAATTGTCCATCCAAGTCTGCATATTATGAATGGTATCGTCCTCAATCAACCTAGATTTGGAGGAGAGGCGGGGTTGGATGTTGTTCAAGTGGATGTCCTCCAAACTTTCCAACATTGACCCAATTATACTACCAAAGTATCGTCCAATAAAGGTATAACGTGTTCGCAAGGTGCTAATCACATTATCGGTAATAGATACGATAGTTGGCAGGTGGCCTGCTCTTTCAGAGAGGAGGTGAGAGCTGAGGACTAAAGGAGACTTCACGGGTGTACTGAGGAACAAAGAGGTAACTGTTCAACCAAGTATATTGAAATACTGTCTGTCGAAGTCTGCCTTTTCCATCGTAGAAACAGGCAGTCTTTAAATACACAAATCTGTTCATGTCTAGCATGAACGAAACTAATCAAAGGTATCAATCGATACACTTTGGTAAAACTAATTAAGTATCAAGGTGATACTTAAAACAAAATATAAAACAAAACCAAGTATCAAACGATACTTAAAACAAAACATAAAACAAAACCAGGTATCAAAGGATACTTAAAACAAACCAAGTATCAAAGCAATACTTAAAACAAAACATAAAACAAAACCAATAACTGAGTACCTGTACCGGTTACATTCCCCAAAACAAAACAACTGTTTAAACAAATAAAACCTAATAATCATCAAAACTGGAGTCTGAGAAACTAAAGGCTTCCGTTTCCGCCATTTCTTCTTCATCCCAAGTGTCACACCAGACACACGAAGAAATCTTGAGAAAAAATTTAGACTCCAAGAAATGTAAATCACAGTAATCACGAATACCAGATTCATGCTGTACATCAACTCAAGCACTGTTGCAATCAGGACAGTAGTCGATTCACATGATCTCGAAGTAGTCTTCAAGTTGGATTATATCACGGTTCAACAACAGTCCAACAATCTGTTGTCGCAGCCTCACATTAAGTTGCAAATAGTTTGACATCGTTATGGTATTCGGATAGTAATTGGTGATTAGATAAGGTTGTCCAGATCCTGCTCCATAGCTTGATTTTCCTCATCGCTGCTTTCGAATTCTGACTCAAAGTGTGGTGCCCAAAACCCATCCCTTGCTTCGAGCTCCATCTGCCATGCCTCTGTCTCAGGCATCATTGGTGTCCAGCACATTGTAATGTAATTGATCGTTGGAGGGAGGGATTCCTTTGGCATATTGTCTTTCCACCATTCGTTCACAATATCTATAGCATGCTCTAGTCCTTCTAGTGGTTTCCAGCTGTTTTCACTCGTTGGATAATCTTTCCATTTGACTAGGAACTGATCATTTCCATACCAAAGGTGGTGGTCTCAGATTTCCTCAACTTCCCATTCAACTTTCTTGTTAATAATAATAGGTGCAGGTCGAGATTGGGTTC
Organism: Tuber melanosporum; assembly: GCF_000151645.1. Classification (NCBI taxonomy): domain Eukaryota; kingdom Fungi; phylum Ascomycota; class Pezizomycetes; order Pezizales; family Tuberaceae; genus Tuber; species Tuber melanosporum. Next base: position 515,776 of record NW_003299110.1, on the reverse strand, counting down.
TTCCAGGGAACTTAGAGTCGCTATTGGGATGGAATCGCTTGACAGCAGAGGTGTGGAAGACCGCAGTATTGTGGCGGTACATGCGTCCATCTATCTGGACAGTATAGTTTTCTGTATGTTCGTCAAAGGCTAAGACTTTGAAAGGTCCTCGCCATAGGAGTTGTAATTTCTTGCTGCGTCCAATATTGGTAATGTACTTGTTTCCATGTACCAGGAGCATGTCCCTTGGAGGAATAGGGACATGTTTGCGTCGTCGCTTCTGAGCAGTAGTGGTGCTTCAGAATCGGGCAGCTTTAACATCTTGGAAAGCCTCATTTCGAATTGCCTGGTGGCGGTTTAGGTGGTCATCAGAGGCAGGGACTTAGGAGTTCTTGAATAGAGTTGTAGGTAAGAGAGCGTATTGGTGGCCGAAGATTGCCTTGTATGGCGACATTCCCAAGGTGTCTGAAAATCCAGCATTTAGATCTGCAGCCAGTTCAAAGAGGGCTGGTTCCTAGTTGGTTTGCCATTCATTGATCATGTTCCTAATTCCAATCTTGACTTCACGGATTTTTCATTCTGCTTGGCCATTAGTCTCATGATATTCAGGGGCAGCCATAATGTGGTTGATTCCGAGGAAGGTCAAGGTTTGCTTCCAAAATCTGGCGGTGAAACGTGGATCACCATCACTAACAATATATAAGGGGTACCCATGGGGGGTAAATAGGTATTGTTGGAGGTTATTCTAGGTGTCTTTGGAGGAGTCAGTAGCCTTCATTGGTATGAGCCATGTGTATCCAGAAAATCGATCCACAGCTACCAAGATGGTGTCATATCCTGCAGACTTGTTGAATGGTTCTACGAAATCGATAGCATATGATTCAAATATTTTACATGGTAGTTGGAGGGTTTACGCTGTCCCTTCAGGTAGTTGTGATGACTCCTTGATTGCCTGGCAGAGTTTACAATGTTTGACGAAATCGCGGAAGTCCTTGTGGATTTTAGGCCAGTAAACATATTCTGAGGCAGATTGAAGGTTGCGGTCCACACTATGGTATCCTTTGTTGTGGATTTCAGTGATGTCATATTCCCTAATAGTCATTCCATTGAACATATGGCCTTTTGCGATGTATAGGCAATGTTCACCATAACAGGTGCTGGTATAGACCATTCCATTGGATATGTTGTAGGGGGCAAGATCTCCATATCTGGAGCTATCCATAGCTTTGAAGTAGATCGGATCATGGCAATATCCTGCTAACATCTGGCTCGGGAAAGTGGAGGTCAATTCTTCTGTAGTTGATCTAACATCTCGTTCATCCTCAATGAGAGATCCTCTTGTCGGTTCAATACAGGTTCCCTCTTCTTTAAAGGTTTCATAGTATTGTCGGCACTGCTTGGGAATCGTGGAAGGCATGACAGAAACAATGGTTTCATTGTTGTATACTCATAAGGGTTTACCGTATAGTGGTCATGAATTGATTATGGAAGGAGAGGATGGCGGTGCTGACTGCGGAGGGTGTAGGTAAGAAACTGCATCCAGGTAGGCTGCTGCTTGTTCAAGTTCCTCAAGACCTTGGTGTCATCTTGGTGCAGGATTGAGAGTAAGGAGAGGTTGGGTCGATCTATCTTCATCCATCACCTCTTCTGCTTCTTCTATGGTGTCAAAGCTGGTGTTTTTGGAATCATCATCAGACATATAGTATGGTCGCTGGTATCTGTTACCAAATTTAATTTCAGTCTTGTAAAAGGGGCAGATATCGAGATAACAGTGGGACCAGTAGAGTCTGCTTGGTTCAAGTTCATGAGGAGGTGTGCTCCGGAGGGTGCAATTGTCTTTCCACTCGTCATCAACGTCCGTTCCTGGTTCTGTTCCGGCAGCTCTGCACATAGTGTAAGAGAAAGGATTGGAGGGAGCGGCAGAGCTGACGGTAGCCATCAATGGTTCTTGTTCATAGGAGGTGTCATCAGGGCTATCTTCACTTTGTCTTGTGTGGTCATGAACAAGAGGAGGGTCTGTGAGTTCTTGGTTCTCATATAGGCAGGAGAGAGCATCAGCTCAATAGTCCCTTCTTCCAGGGGTATAGATGATTTTTGCATCCTATTTGCTGATTTCTCCTATCCATTGCGTTCTTCTCCTTCCAGGAATCTTTTCCATTTTAAGGTTAGTGAGGGGCTAGTGATCGGTGATATTGGTGAAAGTATTGCCCATCAGGATGTGGTTGAATGCGGCAAGAGCATCAATTACAGCAAGGGCTTCCTTGTCAGTCATTCCATAATTCATCTGTAAATTAGTAAAGTTCCTACTGTGTAATGCCGCCGGTCTTGCCGTTTGATGAGAGGCTCCTTGTCTAACCCATGCTCCAACTCCAGCATCCGATGCATCAGTAATCAGCCATATTGGTTCTGGCTTACTGTAGTCGATAGGTTGTATAACATTGGCGTTTTTAATGAATTCCTTGATGTTTGTAAAGACTTGGTCATGAGTGTGGGTCCAGACAAATTCTGCGTTGCCGGTAAGGTCTGTGAGCGGTACTGTTACAGTGGCTTGGTGTGGTAAAAACTGGGAGATATAGTTACCTAAGCCTAGGAATCGCATGAGCTCCTTTTGATTCCGAGTTGTTGTCCATTCTGTTAAACAGCATATTTTTCCATGGGCTGCATGGATCCCTTCGTCATCTATCACATGTCCTAGGATATCGAGCTTATCGGCAAACAGGACTGATTTGTTTCTGCTAGCATAGAATTTAGCTTCCCTTAGTTTGGTACAAACCAAACCTATATGGTAGGTATGTTCTATTTTGGTGTTCGAGAAGATGAGAATATCATAAATATAGACCCAGAAAAAATGGTGGAGGTATTCGCTTAGGAGGTTTTCCATAATTTGCATAAAGGTGGCGGATACATTCATATCACCTTATAACCTACCTCGGCTAATGAAACTGCCGAATGGTGTTTTGAAACTGTTGTAGCCTTCACTTTCTGGATCTAACCTTGCCTGGAAATAAGCATCGCTTAGGTCAATCTTGCTTCGGAATCTAGCCCATCCAACTGCATTCAGGATTTGGGTTTGATTATTGATAGCGGAGCTGTCAATAACTATGTTTTCATTCCGTAGTTTGAGGTCAACCAAGGGGTGGATTCCTTTGCCATCTGCTTTGGGTTAAACAAACATAGGAGTAGGACCTGGAGCCTCTGCTCGGTAGATGACTTCTCTTCTTTGTTGTTGGTTGATCCAGTCACATAGTGGGCTTTTGTATGCATCAGGAATAGAGTAGGTGGGTTGGTTCTTAAGATTAGAGGGGTCTCGGAGACGGATATGATGGTTCACTTCTCTCCTAGGCGGTAGTTCTTCGGAAATCTGATCAGGGAAAATATCAGAGTATTCATCCAATAGGTGTTGGGCCATTGCTTCACAAACTGCAGCTCGGTATTCTCCGCTTGTTGGCTTGCAGGAAACTCTGACCTTCTGATCTGGGAAATCAATGGTTGATTCCCCACACCTGATTACCGCTTTGTGGCAATTCACAAATGGCATCCCTATCAAGGCATCATATTTGGCTAAGTTTCCTAGTAGCATTTCCTGTGGCGGTAGGATGGCAGAACCAAGTCGAATTGTTAAACTGCAGGTTTTATGGCTTGTGGATCGTGATCCCTTCACTACTATATTGACTGGTATAGGTTGGTTAAGGTCTCGAGTTGGGAGTCCATGGACAGAGTCAAAGGAATTACTGATCATATCTCTTCTGATCGCCCCTGTATCGAATAGGACTCAAGCCTTCTTGCCATTGATCAGAATTGTACCTTCCAGGGCGGTGTGTTCTTTAAATGTAGCCAGAGGTCAGACACTGTTGCACTCCACATCGATATATCCGATATGGATCTCCTCATATTCACTGGATTGGGTATTATCACTATCGCTTTCAACCTTGTTGGCCGATGCTTCTTGCTTAGTCTCCTTTCCTTTCCCTTTCTTTGTAAGGCAGTTCTTTGCCATGTGTCCTGTTTTTCCACATTCAAAACATTCTCCTTTCTGCTATCTCAATTCTTTGGAGGGATTAGTTTTCTTCTTGAAAACCCATGGGGTATCGTCTTCAGAGTTGCTGGATGGTTTGCGTCGTGGTTAGCTATTCCTGCTAGAGGATGTCTGTGTCTTGTATGCCTTGGTCTCATGGAAGATGGCGTCTTTTCGTTCTGCTCTTGCAATTATTAATGCAATATCGTCATCGTCTTCCTCAAGTAGTTTAACCTCTCGTCGGAGGGTAGGATGTATAGTATCATAGAATCGTCGCTTAAGGATGTAGTTGGAAATGCTCCCTTTCTTTATTTGGTCCTTATACATCAATAGATTCGTAGCTACATCTGTAATCCTTTTGACATGTATTCCATTAACTTACTGGAGCTGGTTGAATTTATTGTATAGGAGGTTGTTAGTAATAGAGGATTGGAATCGGCCTTTTATGTAATCGAGGACTGTAGATCCTCTTAATCTCACATTTCCACCATAATCCTTATAGTATTGGTGGTATGCGTCGGTTGCCTTTCCTTCACAAAATGATCCTATGTATAGTCTAGTTGTAGGGTCTTCCACATCTTTGCCTTGCAGGAGAAGATAGTGTGTGAGTTCCGTTGCCCATCGGTCAAAGGCTTCGGGTTTGAGGTCTTTTTCTTCTCCTGTAAACTTCGCTGGGAGGTGGAGTTTAAACTTAGGAGGTTCAAATGCTGCAGGTACCTCCTCTTTTTCTGGCCTAGCCCGAGACTTTCCTCCTCCAGAGGGCCCTCCTCCTATGCTAGCCATATCTGATTCACTACTGGATTGAGGGTCGATTCGAGGTTCAAAGAAAGGCTTCTTTACTGGAGTAGAAGGGAATTCTCCTGGAGGTTGTGTGTCTTCCTTGTTTACATGTTCGCCCAGCTTCTTAGCAGAGCACCGGGGTTGTTTCTTTCTTGTAAGGTCTTGTTGTGGGATTTGCTTCTCACTCCTAGTCATCAAAGACTCAATGTTGGGTTTGAGGTGAAGCCAAATGTGCCGTTATTCTGCAGCTTCTCTCCGCTAGCGTTCTGAGGTGGATATCAATAGGTTGATCAGGCCTAAATCCAAGGACAAGTTCTTAACCACTTGCTGAGGTTAAAAACGTATAACGTGTTCGCAAGGTGCTAATCACATTATCAGTAATAGATATGATAGTTGGCAGGTGGCCTGCTCTTCCAGAGAGGAGGCAAGAGTTGCGAACTAAAGGAGGCTTTACTGGTGTACTGAGGAACAAAGAGGTAACTGTTCAACCAAGTATATTGAAATACTGTCTGTCGAAGTCTGCCTTTTCTATCATAGAAACAGGCAGTCTTTAAATACACAAATCTGTTTATGTCTAGCATGAACGAAACTAATCAACGGTATCAATCAATACACTTTGGTAAAACTAATTAAGTATCAAGGTGATACTTAAAACAAAACATATAACAAAACCAAGTATCAAACGATATTTAAAACAAACCAAGTATCAAAGCGATACG
>NW_003299110.1:492107-510133 GCF_000151645.1 Tuber melanosporum | reverse complement strand
GGGTAAGACACGGCCTTATCTCGTAATGCCCTTTGTTCAACCCGTACCGGTTACAGGAGCAGGTCCTACCTGCATCAAAAATCTCACAGACACCTGCCATGATAGAATCTGCCTGAGCCAAAGTGACCTCGGCTTCCTCAGCCAGGGTATCTGGGGATTGAACCTCCAGTCTGGTTTGGGAGTTGCAAGAGATCCCCAGAGGACCTTTCAGGTACCAGTCAGGAGGAGACATACTATGCTTATTAACTATCAGAGTTGAAGAAGCTATTACCGGGGAGGAGGCATGAATGCTATCGTATAAGCTCGTTGCCTCAGAGTTATGTCCATTCTCCAGACCTGTGCAGGTGGCTCTGGCCAACATCTCAGAGTTGGATAAGGCATCCTGGGTTATCAGCGGATACAGCGTAAGGTCGGTGGCTTCCCTAGTTGATGGGAGGACTACAGGGGGAGGGAGTAGCCAGGAGTCTGTTGTCAATGTCCAGGGCTAGATCAGGGAGAGTGGGAATGATTTGCTTCTTCCATCTTTCATTGTTGTTGATGGCCCTAAAGAACTGAGGCCTAAGGAGATTGGGGGGGGATCATTTAACAGGGAATGCCGACCATGTACGGCAGCGTGTTCCAGCAACCGGAAGGCTGTTGTCCTCATCAGGGTCATACTACTTAAACTTGGAGGTCTCATAAAGAGCTCTTTCATGGAATGACACTCCAGCCAGGAAGGAGGAAATGGAAGAGCCCATTCCATGAATAGGTCTCTGGTGGAGGAAACTGTACATTTTTGCTTTAGACAGTCCTAGAAAAGACAGGGGCAGTAGCCTAAGTGCTGGCCACAAATGTGGTGATAGTCAAGTCTTCTCTGGTCGGAGAGATAGAGGACTCAGGGAGAATAGCCTGCAAATCATGAAGGAAGGAGGCAATGGGGCCGGGAGAATATTCCATGCAATGGTCGGTGTAAAGCCAAAGGAAGAGTCCTGTAGTTGAGCCCTTGTTTAAGCCACATGTAGCTGAACAGCCTCTTCCCATTATGAAACTCTTTACACAAAACTCGACCTCTTTCGTCATGGCAACAATTACCATAGTGACCAACTGACAAACCTGATAATCATTTTGTCGGTTCACTGTATTCTGACACCCATGCCAGTGGTAAAACTGTAGAAAACTAAAGTCCCCTTTAGGTGCGACATCGGACTATGTAGCTGTAGGGATGAGGCCAAATTCTGCCTCGGTAGTAGGCACAAGAGACAAGGCAGCATGGGTTGTCTCAAGCGAGGAGGATGGGTTGGAGTTAAACCGAATGAGGGACAACATTCTCGAAGGAGAGGGAGAATCCATGAAGGAGGAGGCTGTCGGAGATGCCATCCTTGCCCAAGACTACACTCTGTGATTACCAGGACCAGGCCACAGATATCTCACACTGAAGTGCCTTCAAAGCGAGAACAACTAATTTCTAACCAATCACCTGCAACAAAAAACACAAACAAAGATCAATGATGAAGTATTTATCGCGAGCGAAATATGGTCAAGTATTGGTGTGCTCACTTCCAACAAGCAGTGCAAGAATTAGGAAAAGTACTTAGAAGTCAATCTAATTTTATTTAAACTCGTACCACCAACAGTGGCGTAGTAATTGCCTGGTTTGTCTGTGCTGATGTCTTCCTGTCCTGGTAGTAGTTTTGCCACTCCCTCATATCCACCCCAAGTAGTGAACGAGAGCTGCGGACCCCCAGGGTTGATATCTTCCCTCTCGTGTAGTACTTTCACCACCTCCTCGGGCCCATCCTAAGTAGCAAGTGAGAGTAGTATTTGGCCCCAATCATCTGACCAGTCGGGGTTGACTTCTTGCTCCTCAACAGAGGTTTTCAGGACTCCCACATGTCCACAGCTAGTGGAACCTGAGAGTGGTGGTCTGCCAAGAGTGTCTGGCTTGTTGGAATTGACATCTACCCCTCTAAGCGGTATTCTTACCACTTCCTCACTTCTGGACCAGTCAACGGGAGAGAATACCTGCGACCGTCACTCTCTGGCCAGTCGGGATAGGCCTCATCCCGCCCGAGTAGTATCTGTTGTTTTTTTTCCAACATTCCTTCTTGTCCACTGGCGGTAGCATGCCAGAGTGCTGTTTTGCTGTAGTTATCTGGCGCACTGAGATCAATCTCCTCTAGACCGAACAGCATTCCTACCAATCGCTACATCAGCAAAAAAAAACTTTCCGTCGAACGAACGACGTCCCCGTCAGGAAGTGATTCGTCCGTTATTTTCGTTCTGTGCGTCCCGGTCATCAGGTGTCTTCCGGTGCTAACCTCCTTTTTCTTCCCCGTCCACTGTATTCTACCTCCCTTTTCCATCCCAAGCACCCCCACCTTTTCTCCCGTACCCAATTCGTCCAGATGCGTACCTATTTCGTCGTAACCCTGTTTACTTTTGCTTTTATGTCCCCCTTTCGTCAGGTAACTTGGCCTGTATTCTTTGCTCAGTCCGCTGCGTTCTAACAGCTCTTTTCCGTTCCAAGCCCCCTCATCTCTTCTCCCTTACCTAATCCGTCCAGACGCGTACCTATTTCGTCGTAACGCTGCTTACTTTTACTTTAATGTCCCCCCTTCATCCGGTAACTTAGCCTGTATTCTTGGCTCGATCCGCTGCGTTCTAACACCTCTTTTCCGTTCCACGCACTTTGCTGTTTTGCCACATACCTAATTCGTCCTGATGCCGGCCTATTTCCTCCAATTGCCCTTTATTTTTCTTTCTGTCTTTCTTTCAACCAGCGGCCTTGCTTGTTTCAATACCTAATCCCCATCCTTCGCATGTAAACTTCTTTCTAACTTTCTCTTCTAAGAAAATGAAATTTCTCTCCTGACACCGTTGATTAATTTGTTCATGGAAGGTCCTCCACTTTAATCCTGGAATCCGCCTGTCGTCTGGCACCTATGTGCAGACTCCAACCTTTCACTTTGCTCGAAGTTTGTTCCCATTACTAGCTCTGGTGCAAGTTGCACCGAGGCGATTGCGGAAAGACCAGTTTTAGGTAAATTGGCGGGTAGGAGTCCGCATGTAGGTGCTAGATAATTTACACTTCTTTCAGGCTCAGAGGATAAGATAGAGAAATACCATAATTGGGTAAGATGCAACGAATCTGTATGTGTCCCGACCCCTCTCCTGATGCCCCCAGCCCCGAACACGTCCCGGATTTGTTAAGCGGTATCCCATAAGAACTGCCACATTGCTCTCTTCTTTGGAAGGCGACAATGGATCCAGAATTCATCCGCGCCTATCTACTGACCCAAATAGCCTACTTCACACTTAATGAATATTATAACTACTCGTTGTTCTATCTGCTATCCCTCTGGCATGCCTGAATATTTCATCCCCTGGCTATTTACTGGTATTAGAACTCTTATGCCTTCGGACTCAGCATATCCTCGCTACTAGCAGTTTCTACTTTACCTAAATACTACTAGTAGATATCATAATCTTCATATAGCCTTTGGTAGTAAAGATTCAATAGATTTTATTAAACGTCCGCAGATCAATCCTGTGATTTACTATCCATTGCCTAGCCCCAGCTGGAACTATATAGGCCTGCCCAATCACCGTCCCTATATCAACTATCCTCATATCCCGACCGCTAGTCTACTTACAGACCCGTATATGTCCGCTCCCTGTGTGGAAGCTGCCACCGTTGGTTAGATCAAATACTCAAACCAATGCTAGCTGATAGATACCTTCGGCTTCACTCCAGATGTTTCTTATCTTGAAAAGTCCTAAAATTTCTGCCACTAACCTCCCATGCAGATCCCCACAAGTGTCCTCTCCGCCGGCCTATATCTATATTCAATTGTTTCTCGGTCCAGCATTCCAGAAAGCCTTTTTTCTTGTACAGCGCACCCGATGAATTTGGAACACACCGGTTTCTTGAAAATCTGGAACAGGAATTTCAAGCTGGGTCAAATACTCTAACAGAAGAAATCCAAGTTCACTAGAGTTAGCAGGTAGCCATTATTCATCTGCTCCAGTCCGCTTGACACAATGTAGCATCTCCCGAATCATGTCGGAATAATCAATCTTGAGGACCCGGCGAAGTTCAACTAGGGTATTGATATTTTTTGTATGGCTTCGCAGAACCCGCGGAGGTACGCTATGGTTTGAAGAAGTCACTATCTCTGTCCCGATGTTTTCTATTCTAATTTCGTCGTCTTTCTTCAAATATTCCTCTATTGTCTGCAACCTCATTGCCAGGGTGTGCTGGTATCCATAGTGTGATAAGTTCTGCTAGGCAGCTTCATTCTTGTTTGACCTCCGATATCCTTCTTTGAGCTGTTCCTTATGTGCCAGCTTTCCAATGTCCGTGGAATACAGCGAAATTGACCCAAACCATCGAGAATGGGACTCAAAGTGGCGTAGGTAGTGCATCTTGATGAAGTTGAAATGGTTTTCCCTTTGGATAAAATTTGCCTGCACGGTGATTCTTTGGTGCCTTTCTTGATCTGCATGTTGCCGGTGTTTGGCTGTAGAGTTGCTCGGCGGTACATTGACTATCTGAGTAGCCATATATGCTCTCAGTTCCCGATCCTGGCGATTTGCCTTGGTGCAGGTAGCCCTCGAAGTACGGACCTCGAGAAAGACGTCTTTTGTCTGGTGAAATGTCTAGAGATACTCTTTCATATAAGATAGTATCTCAGGTGAATGACTCCAATACTGGACCATTAGACAGAAATCAACCAGCACACTGACACACTACAAGGCGTGTTTGCACGAGGGCTGCTGAGAACTGTCCGGATTTCTTAATGCAGATGCCAACACAGCAGCAATGCATCGTCCCAAGTTGCGCATTTCCTTTTCCTGCCATTACATGACTTCCCTGTAGGCCTTTTTTGGTACGGCAAATCCGGGATAAGGGAGAAGTTCTTCCCAGACATCGTCAAATGCCTGCTGCCATTAATGCTTTTTCAGGAACCCCTCTACTCATTCCATCATACGATTAAATAGTCCGAGGTAGATTTCATGCAAGAGATCAGGCTTATGCAGGTCTGCGGGGTCCACACAGTGGAGTCCGGAGAATACATTACGGCCCATCTTCACATCAATCTGCCAGAAATATTCTGCGATACTAGCCATTCCTATCTCCTCATACTCCCACTCTTTTTTAGCATAAAACCCGTAGCTACAGGCGATATATATCTGCCACGGTTCCCCCAGCTCCTTGACCGGTACCTCACATGTTAGATACGACTTGCTGCTTATTCCATGTAAGGTTGTATGCTCCGTATGATCTGCAATCCTAGGTGACAAGATCGGAATACAGAGTCGTGTTTTGCCATCGGAGCAGTCCATCATTGCGCCACTTCAGGCAAAAGTCTGTAATGGCTCCAAGATAAGATCAAAGACAGCCTGTAGAGAATCTGCATTTGCCTGCCGCTGGGTTTCATCCGCATGGGTTGATTCACGACTGAACTTTGGCGGCATGTACAGCAATACAAGAAGGAGGATCGGCATCTTGGCTGCGGTATTTCTAGTCCACGAAAGGATATTGTCGATCGTCACATATACTGGCCAGGCTTTCTTATCGCCTGAGAAATTTGTAAGGTGTGTCTGGTCCGGCAATCCAATAATAGGTACCAAAGTTGAGCCTGGTGGCAGCGATTCCTATCAGAGAATAAAAACCACTGTTAGCTGTCTATTTCAAGCCTATACTGATCTATTTCATACCTGAGTTTCCCACCACCTGTCCACCATATGCATCTCAGAGTACAATCGTTCTCTACTTAAATTGTATTCACGAATAGGTGCGTATACTATATCTGGTCTATACACGAATTGGCGGATTAGGTAGCTGACACAGTCAACTACATTTCTATAATAGAATGTTGTTGCATGTTTCCCATCGTCCATAGTTACTTCTGTCTATGTCAAGTACTCACCAAATGGGTCTAGTACTTCAAGGTGCCTTCGTAATGTATAAGCGGATTGAAAAGATCTGGCTTCCGAGCCACCCAAGCCCTTTACAAAGTAATTGTTAATCTACGACTTAGCGACCTTGCTCCGGACAAACCAGCTAGCTAAATTGAAGTCATCTTCGGATGCAAAAGTGCTCCAAGGGTCATCTTTCAGGGCCTCATTGAGTTCTATATAGCCAGAAACATCGCCAATTGCTCTGCCTGCACCCGGAATTGTTTATTGGCTCGACAGACTTGCAATATCTGGTGGCTGGAATATGTCCGAGTCCTCCACATCCGTGTCGTGCTGTATATCGTTATCTGGCTCATCATTGGCTGAATCACAAGCTATGATCTCCAACCCGGTGTCAGACTAATAGTCAAAGTCGCTCTCATGATCTGCAAATTGATTGATAGAAGTGATAGTAGGCTAATTCACGTTTTCATTGGCTACGAAAACCGTCCGCCCGAGCAAGGTCTGACCAGTGGTCGCATGGAGGAATACTACGATATCTGAATACATTGTTTGAAGGTGGTTTTGATACATAGCGGCCTGCTGATAGCGTCGCCTGTAATAATGGCACCTCAACACATTTGAGGTCATTACCCTTGCGTATGGTATTTCGGCTTTCAATAACAAGGTGTCAGTTGGGATACAGGTGAGTGGTTGAAAACCAGACAAGGTACGGCAGCATACTATCTTTCAAGTTTGAGTTAGAAGGCTTTCAGGTTTTTGAGTTTGGAGAGTAGCCTTCATACCAGTTTAGCAGGATGCAGTTCCAAGTTGCCCACATGTCGGTAGTCTTGGTCTTTCAAGTACGGAATAGTTTTTAGGTTTCGGGCGTCGTGATTCTAGCGTGTGGTGGCAGGGTTGATGCGTATTGTGCGGATCATTTGCGACTTAAAAGATTAATTCGTACTTACCTAATCTGGACACGAAACGTTTTTTAAGATTTCAACGTGAATATTTTTACAGGGTACTGAAAAACGATATCGTGGGTCCCGGCTCTATTTCACGCAACGCACTCAGGCGGATCAAGTATAGCCTGTAAGCGGAATGTAGAGTAGAGAGTTTGAAGTAACTAAAGCGCACAAGAAATAAAACAACAAACACAATTGAAAATCCAAGTTGTTGTGATGTGGGGATGTTCCTCATTCAACCAATCGCCGATATCGTTCCCAAGGTGTTTTCCCACAGCCTCTTATATACCTTCAAGGTGTGTGGAAAAACACAGTCCTCTGAAAACCTTTCCTCCACGATACTAAACACAACAGTCACACTCTCGCCAACCCAGACTATGTTCAGAAACTCTAACTAAAAGCAATCGTATACTAAGAATAAAAATCATTGCGCAATTTTTCTCTCCACAGAAGCACCCATTTTTGCAATGACATCGACCCAGATGTCTAATCTCCTCTTAAACAATTTGTATGAAACCAGAAAGAAAACAATACTGCTGCCAAAATCTTACACTATTGCCTAAGACAACCTCCAATATCAGAAATATCAAATGCTCTTTGCCCTAACGTCAGAACCCCCTCAATAGCCCCCATGGCTCCTTGTACATATTCTACTCTATGTCCCTAACCACGAGTCACCACATATGACATCTCCGGCATAGGATAGTTTTCTGTCCACGGTATATATAGAAGAAGATCATCAAAGTGAAACCGTTTCATCATACCAGGTGGGTCATGTAATTGCCGGACATGTGCTCTGACTCCCAACTTTGAAACCCTTTCCAAGATTCTCGGTGTTGACCCTTTTGGTTCCAGTTTGCGTCCTTTGTCTTTTGCTAGTTGAAAATCACGAAGAAGAACTAGATCTCCTGGTTGTGGTTGCTTGTATCCGGCTGTCATCCGTGGATTGATCTTTTCCTGTGCTTGAGCTAACTTCCTTCCAACCTCAATCCCGTATTCATCTCGCTAATCCAGATATAAGTTTATTTGTTCTTCGGAGGTGATAGGTAGATCTGGTACCGCAGGTTGGGTTCGTTTTAGCCAATTGGACAAGCCTTCATCTGACTTCCGCATCACTTAAGGGTTGAAGCCAAGAACAATTTCCGCCGGAGTGTATCCATGTATGCGAATGTACCGAGTGTTGATACTGAGAACCGGCATCTCTGATGTTGTATCCCCAGCAGCGAGAAGAAGCATCAGCAATACAGCAAAGTCTGATACATTCCATAAGCATTTGAACGTAGCGTTCGCTAAGTCCTACTAATTGCCGATGTGATATCGCTGAAGTAAACTGAAGGACACCGTGATCTGTCCACATTTTGAAAATCATCGCTCCAGTAAAATGGCTTCCATTATCAGTAAAAACGATAGCGTCCATCCAAAACTCGGAATAACATGATCCAATAAGGCTTTCATAGTTGAGATCTGGTCTGCCTTCTGTACCCCAACAACCCAAAGAAATCGAGAAAAGTTGTCAATTACGATAAGAACATAAAGATTCCCCGTTGCTTTGCATGGTGGATTAATAGGTCCCACAAAATCCATCCCAATCATGTCCATAGGCTGATACTGTAGCATAGGTCGTATAACCCTGGCTTTCTGAATTTTGGTAACCCACTGACAGGCTTCACAAGAGGCAACCCATCGTGCTATATCCTTTGAGCGAGATGGCCAGTAGACCTTTCCATGTGCACGGCCGATAGTAACACTAGTCACAAAGTGTCTGTGACCTTCATGCAAATTTCTAAGCACCCTTTTCACGTACTTCTCCAATACACAACTTGCCAATTGCCCATTCTTTTCCCGAAAGAAAAGCTTAGGTTCTTGCCCATCTACTAATATAAACTTTGGCATCAACCTCTCTAACATCCTTCTCTCATTTCTTCCCAATCTCACCTCTCCAGCTCCTATAATCCCAAAGTCCTGTTCATCTAGTCTTCCCTTCACGACAGCCTCATACATCTTTGATTCTAGCCAAATCTTCCCTAGTCTTCTCCTCATATCCCTTGCAGCCTCCTTCAATCGTCCATCAGTTTCCACATTCTCTTCGACTACTCCTTCCTGTACTGCGCTTCCTTCTTTATTCACCCAATTCCGATCTCTCCTTCTCCTCTTTACCTCTTGACTCCCGCAACTCTCCATCTTCCAGAACTCCCCGCACTCACGCAACAGCTTTGGAATTTCTGAAGTAACTGGAACATTGGTAGTTAGACCCTTCACAGGCACAATAACATGAATTGCTGGCCGTAAACCTTCACTATCCTCAGCCATATGTCTCCACAATAAACGAGTTGGTAGTGGGGAAAGTCTATCCACGATGCCGATAAAATGTGTTGTAGCCGGTCGATGAATCAAGCGAAACTCATATTCCCTTAGCCTTTGCTGCCACTTAGCTATTCTACCGTGAGCATTATTATCCAATCCGGTCAATAAGGTCCTTAAGGCTTCATGGTCTGTGTATACAAGAACTGGATAGGGTGAGGCCATAACCATCCGTTGGACTTCTGCCAAACAATGAATAACCACTGTGCTTCTCTCTCAGAATTTCAATACCGGGTCTCTGTATCTGCAAGTTTAAACGACATGAACATAACAATCCTCTCAGCTGCTTGATGGGACTGGGAATTCGTAGCTTCCATTCCAGCCGTGATACCCTCCAGCTGAAATAGTACCCCCCCAACTCCACTCTTACTATCATCTACAGCCATGTGGTATTAGATCTTAGGTTCCAGTGATGCCATAGCATTATTCGCGATAGCCTGTTTTATCGCCTCGAAAGCTACATATTTCTATTCTGTCCACTGAAAGGTCTCTTCTATCTCTTTTCATCATCATGCTGCATCTGCATGTTTCCTGTCCAAAGTTTTATCGTCAATCCTGTACTTCATTATTCGGACTAGTTCCGCTCTTCCAGGAATAAACCGTCGTAGGAATAGTGTCAAATAACAAAAGGCTTCTACATCAGCGAAGGTGCTAGGGATAGGCCATTCCAGAATTGCCTCTCTTTTGCGCAGAGAGAGGCGAAGACCATTGGGGTCCGTACTCAATCCAATAAAATCCAGAGAGTTGCAAAAGAACTAAGACTTAGAGTCCTTCAAGTACATCGGCCCTCAGACACATCTTGGAAAAAACTTTGTACAGAGAAATCAATACATTGCGTTGAAGCTAGTAACACTTCCGTAGCTATCGTCTGTAACCGGTACGGGTACTCGGTTATTGGTTTTGTTTTATGTTTTGCTTCAAGTATCGCTTTGATACTTGGTTTGTTTTAAGTATCGTTTGATACTTGGTTTTGTTTTATGTTTTGTTTTATGTATCGCTTTGATACTTGGTTTGTTTTAAGTATCATTTGATACTTGGTTTTGTTTTATGTTTTGTTTTAAGTATCGCTTTGATACTTGGTTTGTTTTAAGTATCGTTTGATACTTGGTTTTGTTTTATGTTTTGTTTTAAGTATCACTTTGATACTTAAGGAGTTTTACCAAAGAGTATCAATTGATACCTTTGATTAGTTTCGTTCATGCTAGAGATGAACAGATTTGTGTATTTAAAGACCGCCTCTTTCTACGATAGAAAGGGCAGACTTCGACAGACAGTATATCAATATACTTGGTTGAACGGTTACTTCTTTGTTCCTCAGTACACCTTCGAAGCTTCCTTTAGTTGTCAGGTCTCACCTCCTCTCTGGAAGAGCGGGCCACCTGCCAACTATCGTACCTATTACCGTTAACGTGATTAGCACCTTGCGAACACGTTACAATTTTTTTAACCTCAACAAGTGGTTAAGAACCTGTCCCTGGATTTAGGCCTGATCAACCTATCGAGATCCACCTCAGAATGCTAGCGGAGAGAAGTGGCAGAATCACAGCACATTCGGCTTCATCTCAAACCCAAGATAGAGTCTTTGACGACCAGGAGTGGGAATCAAATCCCACGGCAAGACCTTACAAGAAAGAAACAACCCCGGCGCTCTGCTAAAGAGCCGGGCGATCCTGCAAACACGGAAGATACACAACCCCCAGGAGAATTCCCTTCCACTCCAGCAAAGAAGCCTACCTTTGAACCTCCAATCGACCCCGAATCCAGTAGCGAATCAGATATGGCTAGCTCATGAGGAGGGCCTTCTGGAGGAGGAAAATCTCGGACAAGGCCTGAAGAAGAGGAGGTACCCGCAGCATTTGAACCCCCCAAGTTTAAACTCCACCTCCCAGCGAAATTCACAGGAGAAGGAAAAGACCTCAAACCTGAAGCTTTTGACCGATGGGCGATGGAACTCTCACACTTCCTACTCTTACAAGGCAAAGATGTGGAAGACCCTACAACCGAACTTATTATTGGATCATTTTGCGAAGGAAAGGCAACCGACGCATACCACCAATGCTATAAGGATTTCGGCGAAAATGTAAGATTAAGAGGAACTACAGTTCTCGATTACCTTAAAAGACGATTCCAATCCTCTATAACCAACGACCTCCTATACAACAAATTCAACCAGCTCCAGCAAGTTAATGGAATGCATGTCAAGCGAATCACCAATGTAGCTACGGACCTAATGATGTATAAGGACCGGATGGAGAGAGGAAGTATCTCCAAATACATCCTGAAGCGACGATTCTATGACACCATGCACCCTACCCTCCGGCGAGAAGTAGAACCACTCGAGGAAGATGGCGATGATATTACAGTAATAATTGTAAGAGCAGAATGAAAGGACGCCATTCTCCATGTGACCAAGGCCTACAAAACACAGACATCCTCTAGTAGGAACAGCCAGCTACGACACAAAGTCTCCAGCAACTTTGAAGACGATACCCTACGGGTTTTCAAGAAGAAGAAAAAATCCTCCCAAGAATCGAGACGGCAAAAAGGAGAATGTTTTGAATGTGGAAAAACAGGACACATGGCAAAGAACTGTCCTACGAAGAAAGGAAAAGGAAAGGCAATTAAGCAAGAGGTGGCGGCCAACAATGTTGAAAGCAATAATGTCCAATCCAGTGAATATGAAGAGATCCATATCAGATATATCGATGTGGAATGCAACCGTGTTCGACCTCGGGCTACATTCAAAGCACACACCACTCTGGAAGGTACTATCCTGATCAATAGCAAAAAGGCGCGAGTCCTATTCGACACTGGTGCAATCGGAAGAGATATGATCAGTAATGCCTTTGTCTCTGTCCATGGACTTCCAACCCGAGACCTTAACCAACCTATACCAGTCAATATGGCAGTAAAGGGATCATGATCCACAAGTCATAAAACCTGTAGTGCGACTATTCGACTTGGTTCTGCAGTCCTACCCTCCCAGGAAATGCTGATTGGAAATTTAGCCAAATACGATGCCCTAATAGGTATGCCATTCCTGAACCGCCATAAAGCTATAATCAGGTGTGGGGAATCAACCATCGATTTCCCAGATCAGAAGGTCCGAGTCTCATGCAAGCCAACAAGCGGAGAATACCGAGCCGCAGTCTGTGAAGCAACTGCACTACGACTATTGGATGAGTACTCTGATATTTTCCCTGATCAAATACCCGAAGAACTACCGCCTATGAGAGAGGTGAATCACCACATCCGCCTCCGAGACCCCTCCAATCTCAAGAACCAACCTACCTACTCTATTCCTAACGCATACAAAAGTCCACTTTGTGATTGGATCAACCAACAACAAAGAAGAGGAGTCATCTACCGAGCAGAAGCCCCAGGTGCCGCTCCTATGTTTGTTCAACCCAAAGCAGATGGCAAAAGAATCCGCCCCTTGGTTGACCTTAAGCTATGGAACGAAAACACAGTTATGGACAGCTCCGCTATCCTAAACCAAACCCAGATTCTAAATGCAGTTGGACGGGCAAGATTCCGAAGTAAGATTGACCTAAGCACTGCCTACTTCCAAACAAGGTTAGACCTAGAAAGCGAACGCTACAAAAGTTTCAAAACGCCCTGCGGAAGTTTCATTAGCCGAGTTATGTTACAAGGTGATATGAATGCGCCCGCCACCTTTATGCGAATTATGGAAAACCTCCTAAGCGAATACCTCCACCATTTTGTTTGGGTCAACATTGATGATATTCTCATCTTCTCAAACACCGAAATAGAACATGCCTACCATATAGGGTTGGTTTGTACCAAACTAAGGGAAGCTAAATTCTACGCTAGCAAAAACAAATCAATTCTGTTTGCCGATAAACTCGATATCTTAGGACATGTTATAGATGAAGAAGGAATACACGCAGCCCCTGGAAAAATATCCTGTTTAACGGAATGGTCAACACCCCGGAATCAAAAGGAACTCATGCCATTCCTAGAACTAGTCAACTATATTTCCCAGTTCCTCCCACACTATGCCACTGTGACAGCGCCGCTCACAGACCTTACCGGCAATGCAGAATTTGTCTGGACCCACACTCATGACCAAGCCTTTACCAACATCAAGGAATTGATTAAAAACGCCAACGTTATTCAACCTATCGACTATAGTAAACCAGAAGCGATATGGCTGATTACTGATGCATCGGATGTTGGAGTTGGAGCATGGGTTGGGCAAAAGGCCTCCCATGAAATGGCAAGGCCGGCGGCATTACACAGCAGGAAGTTCACTAACTCACAGATGAACTATGGAACAACAGACAAGGAAGCCCTTGCTGTGATTTATGCTCTCACTGCTTTCAACCACATCTTGATGGGCAATACCTTCACTATTGTTACCGACCACCAACATCTCACTAATCTTAAAACAGAAAGGATACCTGGAAGAAGACGAACAAGATGGATAGGCGAAATCAGCAAATACGATGCAAAAATTATCTACACCTCTGGAAGAACAAACTATTTAACTGATGCGCCCTCTCGCATATATGAGAATCAAGACCTCGCAAACCCTCCCCTTATTCACGACCACACGAGACATAGCGAGGACAGCCCTGACGACACCTCCTATGAACAAGAACCATCGATAGCTGCCGCCAGCTCTGCCACTCCCTCCAATCCTTTCTCTTACACCATGTACAGTGCTGCCGGAACAGAATGAGGAAAGGACATTGATGAAGAATGGAAAGACAATTGCATGCTCCGCAGCACACCTCCTCACGAACTTGAACAAAGCAGACTCCACTGGTCCCACTGTTACCACGACACCTGCCCTTTTCACCAGACTGAGATTAAGTTCGGAAGCAGATACCAGCGACCGTACTATATGCCTGCTGATGATTCCAAAGACACCAGCTTCGACACCGCAGAAGGAGAAGAAGAGATGATCGATGAAAATGAATCGACCCAACCTCCTCCTACCATTAATCCTGTTCCAACACGATACCAAGGTCTTGAAGAACTCGAATAAGCAGCAGCCTACGTGGATGCAATATCCTATCTACACCCCCACAGTCAGCCCCACCATCCTCTCCTCCTATAATCGATTCACGACCACTATATGGTGGACCCTTACGAGTATATAACAATGAAACCATTGTCTCGATCATACCCCCTACTATTCCCGAGCATCGGCGTCAACTCTATGAAACCTTTGAGGAAGAGGAAGCCCCTATCGAACCAACAAGAGGATCCCTAATCGAGGATGAACAAGATGTTAGATCGACCACAGAAGAATTAACCTCCTCTTTCCGAAGCCAGATGATAGCAGGATACCGCCATGACCCGATTTACTTCAAAGCCCTGGATAGCTCCAGGCATGGAGACCTCGCCCCCTACAACATATCCAACGGAATGGTCTTTACCAGCACCCGTTACGGAGAACATTGCTTATACATCCCGAAAGGCCATATGTTCAATGGAATGACAATTAGAGAATATGTCATATCCGAGATTCACAACAAAGGACACCACAGTGCGGACCGCAACCTTCAATATGCTTCAGAATATGTTTACTGGCCTGAGATGCGCAAGGATTTTCGCGATTTTGTCAAACAATGTGAACTCTGCCAGGCAAACAAGGAGCGAACACAACTACCTGAAGGAAAGGCACAGACCCTGCAACTACCATTTGAAATATTCGAATCATATGCCATCGATTTCGCAGGACCATTCAACAAGTCGGCAGGATATGATACCATCTTGGTAGCTGTGGATCGATTCTCTGGATACACATGGCTCATACCAATGAAGGTTACCGATTCCTCCAAAGACACCTGGAATAACCTCCAACAATACCTGTTTACCCCCCATGGGTACCCCTTATCTATTGTCAGTGATGCTGATCCCCATTTTACTGCCAGATTCTGGAAGCAAACCTTGACCTCCCTCGGAATAAACCACATTATGGCTGCCCCTGGACACTATGAGACTAATGGCCAAGCAGAACGAAAAATCCGCGAAGTTAAGACCGGAATTAGGAACCTGATCAATGAACGACAAACTAACTGGGAACCAGCCCTTGTTAAGCTCGCTGCATATATCAATGCTGGATTTTCTGATACCTTGGGAATGTCACCATACAAGGCAGTCTTTGGCCGTCAATACCCCCTCCTACCTACAACACTATTTAAGAACTCCTCAGTCCCAGCCTCTGATGACTATCTAAACTGCCACCAAGCAATTCGGAAAGATGCTTTCCAAGCTGTTAAGGCTGCCCGATTCCGAAGCACCACTACTGCCTAGAAACGATGACACAAACATGTCCCCATCTCACCAGGAGACATGCTCATGGTACACGGTAACATGTTCATTACCAATGTCGAACACAGCAAGAAACTACATCCCCTATGGCACGGACCCATCAAAGTCATATCTTTTGACGAGCATACAGAGAACTACACTGTCCAGATGGATGGACGCATGTACCACCGCAATACTGCAGTTTTTCATGCCTCAGCTGTCAAGCGATTCCATCTATATGACGACTCCAAGTTTCCTGGAAGAACCCACTCTCGGCCTGCACCTATCATCATCGATAAGAAGGATGAATGGGAAGTTGAAGAAATCCGAGACCACTGCCTTTGGCATGGAAATGATCAGTTCCTAGTCAAATGGAAAGGATATCCGCCGAGCGAAGACAGTTGAGAACCACTGGAAGGACTAGAACACGCTATGGGTATGGTGAACGGATGGTGGAAAGACAACATGCTAAACGAATCCCTCCCCTCAACAATCAATTATATCACCATGTGCTGGACACCTACAATGCCAGAAACTGAGCGATGGCACACAGAACTCGAAACTAGAGATGGATTTTGGGCACCACACTTTGAGTCAGAGTTCAAAAGCAGCGATGAGGAGAATCAAGCTATGGAGCAGGCTCTCAACAACTTTATCTAGTCACCAATCACCATCCGAATACCATAACGATGTCAAACTATGTGGAGCTCAATGTGAGGCTGTAACAACAGATCGTTGGACTGTTGTTAAACCGCGATGCTATCCAACTTGAAGACTATTTCGAAATCCTATGGATATATTACTGTCCTGATTGCGATCACGCTTTGGTTGATGTACAACGCGAATCTGGTATTCGTGACTACTGTGATTTACATTTCTTTAAGTCTAAGTGTTTCCTTAGGGTTTCTTCCTGCCCCTGGTGTGATACTTATGATGAGGAATTTCTCGCAGAAACTGAAGCCATGAGTTTCTCGGAATCTGCTTTTGATGATTATTAGGTTGTGTTTGTTTTAAAAGGTTGTTTTGTTTTGGGGAATGTAACCGGTACGGGTACTCGGTTATTGGTTTTGTTTTATGCTTTGTTTTAAGTATCGCTTTGATACTTGGTTTGTTTTAAGTATCGTTTGATACTAGATTTTGCTTTATGTTTTGTTTTAAGTATTGCTTTGATACTTGGTTTGTTTTAAGTATCGTTTGATACTTGGTTTTGTTTTATATTTTGTTTTAAGTATCACCTTAATACTTAATTAGTTTTACCAAATTGTATCGATTGATACCTTTGATTAGTTTCGTTCATGCTAGATATGAACAGATTTGTGTATTTAAAGACTGCCTGTTTCTATGATAGAAAAGGCAGACTTCGACAGACAGTATTTCAATATACTTGGTTGAACAGTTACCTCTTTGTTCCTCAGTACACCCGTGAAGTCTCCTTTAGTTCTCAGCTCTCGCCTCCTCTCTGGAAGAGCAGGCCACCTGCCAACTATCGTATCTATTACCGATAATGTGATTAGCACCTTGCGAACACGTTACATCATCAATCATTCCGTCAAATACCACTTCGCCTTGATCCCCGATCAGCAATTCCATTCCTTCCAACACCACTCTACGACCAGAGCTGTCTTCGTATCCTTCGGGAATAGCACCAAATACTAGGTCTCTGAACCGACTATATGTATAAGTTCCACCTGTAAGTCCTTGTCTCATAACGTTATAACTGTACATCCCATAAGGTGTAACAAATCTGAGTTTTGTCTCATCTCCAACTCTAACTGGAATCGCCCAGTAGGAGTTCGCAGCATCGGTAGTGAAAATGAAGCGCTTTCCTTTCTTCAAAACAGTATAGACAATCTGCTCAATCTTAGGACATGGATATTGTGACTTTTCTGTAACTCGATTCAGCGGTATAAAATTGTGCACCATTCGCAATCTCGCCTTCTTGGGTAATGACTTTGCTCGTGGATTTAAAGGAAATTTCGTTCGTGCTCCCCACTCACTATCACAGTAAAAGATCTAACCTGCTTCTTCCATTTTTGGCAACAAACGGTGACAAAACGCTATCTCCTCCTCCGTGTATAATGGAATTTTTGTTCGGTAGGGTTTCGCTTCCGGGGTTAAAATGATCGCATATTCAATCAGGTCAGTTCTTCAAATTCTTAGAAGATCAGTCTCAAAAACATCCTTCCTGTATACAGTATCTGCTTGGCTTTCTTTCGTTCTCCAATAGTCAGTTGCTCTCCCAGGTGAATACTTGTTCCGTCAAACTACTCATCTATTTCCGGCTGAGTAACTTCTTTCTCAGAAATGATTGGACGGCTGACAGGCCTATAATTTGTCGGAAATCGCTGTGCCTTGTTCCGCGTTAATGCAGCCGTGTGCAAAACTCCTGGAGTCTTTTCTATCCCTCTCTTTCCCTCTCACTTAGTTCTTCTTTTACACTTCTCCTCTTTCTTCCTTCCAATACCCTGCACTACTCTGATTCCTAGTCGACGTTCTGAGTCCCTCAGAAGTATATATGTTCCATCACGGACG
>NW_003299110.1:462808-491022 GCF_000151645.1 Tuber melanosporum | reverse complement strand
CTCCGGGTCTCTGCGATTCGGACGGATTTTAAGCGACGCCGTATTCAATCGCTACCCTCGATAAATAGCATCTGATTATCGTGATACTCCACTGCCCGAACATGCTTAAGCCACCTTCTAGAAAGGAGAAGCTGGTAGGTTTCGCATACCCCATCCTCATACGCCTTAATACAAGTGAGCACTCCAGCAACTACAATGTCAACCCAAACATAATGCTTCAATATCACCAAGTGATCATCCGCCAGATGCATTCCCAATCCGCTTACAGGATAACAGTGTAACCCTAACTCATCAACTGGGCTAGATGAGATCAAGTCAAGCATGGCTCCGGCATCAACAAGAACATTAGATATATGATAATTGCCACTCCAAGCCTCTATATACAGACATTCAATATTCTCATCTGTACTGGATGCAGCTTCACTAATGATCTCTTTTCTTGGATCCTTGCTTGACGAATGCAATACATTCCTGATAACAGGATTGTGGTCAGGTGCACCCTTTTTCTTCCTTACTCACGGAATAGAAGAACGCAACAGTTCTGCCAAGTCACGACGGAGATGAGGAGAACAGTCAAGAAGTTGAGGAAGTGTAATACTCAAGTTTATATTAGATCCATCGAGAGCATCACCAATTGTGAAAGGCTCTTGGCCTTCCATCTACTTGATCGGTACGTTCAAAGGCATGAAACCCATTCTCGAAACCATGGACGTCTTTGTACTTTTAATAGTGGATGGTATTGCTGGTTCTCCTCTCTGTACATGTAGGGCTTCATTCTCTGCCATTCTTGCTTGTTCTACCATCTCTTCTACTTCATCCAAATTATTTTCTATCTCATCACTATGTCTTCCTGCCCAAGGATTGTTCGTAGTTCTGACAGATCTTCTCGCAGGATGGTTTTCTCCTTGATCCTGAGTCTGTCTGGGAACTTTGGACGCTCCACATTCGTATACACTCCCTTCATCATCATCCTCTACTCTAGCTCTCTTTTCCACCAAAGGATTCTCGAAACTAGTTCGCACCGCTGGAATTTTGACTAACATAGCACAAGCTTTACCAAGATCATTTCTGGCTACAGAACAAGAATGAACACAAGTCACAGGTGTAGGAGGAACAACCAGCGGGGCAGGCTGCTTCGGACGGGGAAGAATCGAACGTGGGAAGATAGCGACTGCGTTCGCTCCAGAGGCTGGAGCAGGTATGTATCGTTCTTGCGGTCAGTAATCTTGCTCCTGAAGTTCTCTCTCAAGTCTGATATCTTCTCGTATTTGCTGCTGTTGATTGGAAGGAATTGGCAGTCTATTACAAGTATTCGAATAGTGTCCTTGCTGCCCACAATTAAAGCAAGTAATTCGAGTATTCAAATATTGGTTTAATGGTTGACTAGAACTCATCCGTGATCCCCACCCGACACTTGCTTCATAGGCAGCCATAAATATATTGAACTGCTCTTGTGTCATCATTGGCTGAGCTACCTCCAATGGAATACTCTGAACTGAAACGTCTGTCTTCGTAAGTGCATTCACCTGAGCCACATTCAGAGTCTTATAAAGTGTCATTGTATCAGGCTCCTTTACCTTTCCCTGAGGGCGGAAAGGATCTGGCTCTCCAATTTCTTGAAAGGAAAAATTTACTACCGATAAGGCTTTTCCAAAAGAGAAATTTGTATCATTCTTAAGATCAAAAGTGATCTGCTGTCTGCATTCCTGATCTTTCATCCCTTTAATAAACGCAATAGCAAAAGGAGAATCCATCTCTTTATAGACCTTGCGAGAGACCTTCTCAACTCGATGAACATAATCATGAATATGTTCACTCTCGACTTGAGAAAGTGAAAGCATCTCATTTTGTACGGCAAATAAAGATGATGCCTCTGATGCCTGTAATCCGTATCGGTCTCTAAACTCTTTAACTATGCTCTCATAGCTCTTCTTTGACACTTCCAGAAGAACATAATACCACCAATGCCAGGCATATCCATCTCACTCCAAGTTCTGATGAAACAATCTGATCTTTGATCTATCAGTAGCCTTGGTAGTTCTTGGTACAATGCTCAGATCCCATGATAGTGCAGCAGTCTCGATATCATCTAAGTATTCATCCACACTTTCACTAAAGTCCATAGTACCTCCATTAAATGGAGTAATTTTAACGAAGTTCGACATTCTGCCTGGAAGCAACTTCGGCTTACAAACATGTATATTCGGAGTGGGTAGAGCTAAAGCTGTGAAAAGAGGAGGAGATTCCGGTAATGAAAACCAAGCAGTATGCTCTCGGTAACGTTTCAGAAGCTGCTCTCTATAGTCAATAGCCCGACTAAAATTCGCTGGGGTATTTATCTCCAGAATTTAGAGATAAATTTCAAACCAACAACAAAGGTCAACAATCAATAATACAACGAGACAAGGCCTTCTCTAGTGTAGTAACCAGAAAAATCCGTTTCAGAGCACCAATGAAAAATGATATCTTGGGTCCCGGCTCTATTTCACGCAACGCACTCAGGCGGATCAAGTATAGCCTATAAGCGGAATTTAGAGTAGAGAGTTTGAAGTAACTAAAGCTCACAAGAAATAAAACAACAAACACAATCAAAAATCCAAGTCGTAGTGATGCGGGGATGTTGCTTGTTCAGCCAATCACCGATATCGTTCCCAAGGTGTTTTCCCACAGCCTCTTATATACCTTTAAGGTGTGTGGAAAATCACAGTCCTGTGAAAGCTTTTCCTCCACGATACTAAATACAACAGTCACACTCTCACCAACCCAGACCATGTTCAGAAACTCTAACTAAAAGCAATAGTATACTAAGAATAAAAATCATCACACAATTTTTCCCTCCACAGTACACACCATCTTCAGCCGACTATGGCCAACTTCAGGCAGTCTATATAAGTCCAAGCTTTTTTCTTTTCCTTTGTCCCATCCCCATACCATCTCCATTAAACACTCACACCTTCACACCTTCTATCCCCAACATTTCCCAGCAAACACCCACACCAGCCATCCACATTGACTCCCCAAAAAAATTGTACATTATATTTACCAATGCTTTTCATTCCGTTTTCATCCTCCTCCTATCCCTCTTTTGTCCGCTTTTGTGTGCCTTTTATCCGTCTTTGTCCGCCTTTTGTCCGCCTTTTGTCCGCTTTTTATTCCACAAAAGGCACTTCTTATCACTTGGATTAATCATCACTACTATGTACTATGGCACCCGAAGCCTCAGAGGGTGAGTGTGTCAACCTCCGGCCCCCCTTCCAGAAAAATAGAGAAATGCTGTTCCTTTCCCAATAAGTAATAGGTTGCCATCCTACATTTAGCCAAAAGGGGATTAAGTCATGATTGGTAGTAACTGTATTGGGAATGGGGAGATATTGGCAAATATATACACGAACTACTTCATCAAGAATATCCTACTTGCCTGCTCCTATCAAGTCTTACATATTTCCTGTAAGTGATTCCAATCTATCCTCAGCTTGTAAATAAAGTCTTCAGTGACGTTTATAGGTTTTCTCTGTTCCCCAACCTCCACCTTCACAATAGACTTCAGCAATCTCGGAGACCCAGTGCCAAAATCGCAAGATGAATTGATTCGAGTAGGCTAATACCTGTGAGATCAGGAATTGTAAGGCCGGAAGTGAATAGTCACAATTCTTTCTAATAAACCATTTGGCTGCACACCAGTAGCATTCAATCCAATTCAATTCACAGTGAAATTTAGGATATAGTAAAGCAAGATGGCCACAGCTATGAACTGCCTCCTGAAGCTTACTCTGCTGATTTTGAAAATCGGACTGGAGGGAAAAGAGAGTTCGAGAATAACAGCCACAAATCAATCCTGGGTTGCAGGAATTGAGATTTCGGCATTTCAGTCTTAGGCCATTCTGCCATAGTCCTCTTTCCTGGAGTAAAATCCTCAAGCCACAAGGCTTTCCTCCTAAGCTTGTCTCCATAGAAAGATCGTCAGCAGTAAAATTGGTTGGCTGGATAACAGGAATACTATTTGAATTGATATACCAACCATCATGCATGATTGGAGACTCCCCTCCAGGACCTAAATTCATCAAGTATGCACGTAATGCATCTTGAAGCCATGCAGCATATGAGGGTATATTATCAAATAGGAAAAGTGCCTGGCAGCCAGGGTACTGCAGTTCGAAAATTGGTATAGCATAATTCAAAATTTGACTAACCAACATGTCACTATTCCACCAGAAGTCCCCACCAGCTTCAATAACTTCTAGAGCTTCCCGCCAAAGGGCTAAATACTGTAGCTACTAGTCACATCATTTGGTACTCGGAGAGGTGCAGTTGGTGTCAGGAACCCAGAAAGCATGATTCCTTTTCCTAGGCTTTTTTTCCGAAGTAGCTGGCTTCCTTGCTTGGTCTACCGCCTCGTTAGACCCTCATTTGAGTGAAATGTACACTCATCATAAGTTACCAGGACAATTGGTTGTTCACCAGTCTCTGCCCAGATCTGTGCAGCATCTCGCACAATTTCACCATATTTATTCCACTGAATAAATCGATCTTCCAAAGCCTTCGAAACAGGTAGAAACCTGTTCATCCTATACCACAAAACATCTTGCCTCTCATGCCCATCTTTGTAGAGTCCTTTTCATACCTGCTTGTAATCATAACCCAATCGATGAAGCCATGTAACTGCAGTGCTACTGCTAATGCTCTATTTGCTCTCATCCTCCTCAATATCTCTTAGTACCCATATCGTATCCTCAGCCTGACTGATAGCCTCCTCTTCCTTATCAGCTTGGTCTCCCTCAGAAGCTGCCAGACCTCTCCTGTAACTCCCAACAGCAGTGGCTAAATCTCTTGCTGTCAACCGCTATCCTGCTTTAGCAATATACTCCTGGGCAGCGATCAGAGTTCCTTCATCCTGCAACAAACTCTGAACCTTAGGCTCAAGACCTTGTTTACCTGCCTCAATAGAACATATTTGGATCCAAGACCTTTCCCTTTACCGAATAAAAATCCCTGATTTCCAGCCCTTTCCCCAGCATCGAGCAACTCCTAAGGATAGTTCCTCGCACGGGGAAGTGTTAGGAATACCAGAACCCGATACCTAGAAACCACCCTAAGTAGGGAAACCCTACTCAGAATCGGAATCTCTGGTCTCCAACACCCCCCTCTGGCTCCCTTACAGGGCCCACGCGTCATCATATATATCAATCACAGTTGCATCCTGTGACTATATTACTACAGAATTGCAGATGTTAGAATAGCACGATATACGTCGTCGCCGTCCATCTGGCCGGAACCTGTTCACAGGATATATGAGAGGAGGCCTTCGGCTAGGTCTGGGAAGTGGAATGGAGTGATTCCGTCAACTACTCAGAGAGTTAATTGGCTCCAAAGACATGATACCTTTGGCATGGGCCGTAAGTAATGGGATGATTTCGCACAAAGAGATGGTATCAAATGGTAAAGGATCTCTACTAGAGGCCAATACATTTACATCCACTAGAAGAGTCTAGAACTCCAAAAGACACTACCAAAGCAGCCAACAAACTTCATGGAGTGTTGCAACTGGGTTTCGGAACACGTCGTAATCATGGGGTGATCCTCAATGATTACTGAAACCTACTACCCAGAGAGCAACCAAGGGTTGCCGACTGAGGGATTAATTACCAATCTGGTGGAATAGCTTCTTGCGAGTTAAGGAAGTCATGCAGAGAAAATCTATCAGTTGGGAATGGAGTTACAAAGGATCGGAGTCAGACGACCTACGATAGTTGTAATGATGACCACCTTTGCAGATATAGCCGTGGATAAAACTGATCATTTTATCAATAGCGAAGACAATTGGAGCCAACTCAGTTCGACTTAAAGACTAGGCCATAAGTCTAAAGACTCTGCTAATCGGGATATTACAATTGGGGACCGCACTCTTCCTAAGAAGAAATATCGTAATTACCGAAGAGGGTGTGATGGTTTTCAGGGTCCACAGGTGTTCGCACCTTGGAAGAAGACTCGACATCGCCAATTACGATTGAAGAAGTACATAGTTGTATGATAAATAGATGTAGTCCATGAACACTCAGATACGGAATATAAATATCGAAGTGTCTCCCAAGCTTTAGACATCATCCAGCAACAGAGAAGAGACCTTAACAATATAATATTGTTTTTACAATTCTACCCTATTTTACCTATATTACTTCACTCCTAGTAGTCATACACATAACGAGCAAAGTCCGAGCCTTCCTAGACAATCTCCGTGTACAGAAATGAATCACGATTGGCCTAGACAACTTTGAAGTCTATCAAGTTGTCTCCGGCTAACAGTATATTGTTAGATCTCCTTGTTACCAAGGCTCTCTAATCAGTTACCACTTGCATGGGTTCGATTCACACTTTCAGTAAAGTCATTGATATTATGGTGAGCCTAGATACCCTTAAAGAACTATCCTGAACCAATTCAATTTTCGAACCACTGACTAAGGTTCACTTTCCATCTATTGATCAAGTGTTTTCTAGTCAGTTTGAGCTTTTAGAAGGACTATTTCTGTTACAAGAAGCTCCTTCGTGGTATACTGCCCCCAACCAAGTTCCTACGGAGGAACAATTTCAAAGAATATACAAAACCTAGTACGGACCAGAATTCAGTTGGAAAGCCTTCCTTGACTGGGATACTAGCGAGGAAAGTTCCCTTAGCAGCAAGGTCTCTGCTACTATACCTCTAACGTGGAGACTCAGAACTCATCCGAACTCCCATTAAGATCTATCTCCTCCTACCGCATGAGGTGGCTAGAATACCAAGTGTACTACCGTATATTCTACTTAAACAGAAACCTCCCAGAACGTGGGCTTCATAGCCCGCTTACAAGAAAAAGAAGCTCACAAACGAGCAAGAGAGAGGGCTCAACCTCCTAAACAGATCCTTCCAGAACTAATGGATACCTCGGGAGATGATATCTCTACAAGTTTCAGTCATTCTTCCTCCCTCCCTCCCGCTTTTCAGAAACCTATTGGAGGACAAGAGGGCAGGGCTCACAGTGTTCCTCCATCCTCAAGAGCCCCTTCTCCCGCTTCAAGATCTACCACCCCACATCCAAATACCCATGCAGCAGATCTCACAAGACTTGCTGCTAGGGTAGGAATTGTCATAGGTCAAATCCGAGAAGACATATCAACCAGTATTGATACTGCCAATATTGCCTTTAACACCCTATCAGCGGAGGCTCAAGCCAATGCTCGAGGACTGATAGCAGTCCAGCGACGATTGTTGGAGTGACAAGATATACATGACAATGATATTGCTATTATGTTACGTCAGTGTACAATGGTAAAAGCGAATGTCCGAGAGATCCAAGAAAGGATCAATAGTGAGATTTCAGCCAAATTGGCAGCACAAGATGCATGACCAGAGCATCATGAAGGGGTAACCACCCAACTGCAGCAAGAAGCTCTAGAACAAGACCTCACCCTAAAACGCGCTTTCCAAGAGTTCAGGGTACAACAGACCCAACAAAATACCACAATGTGAACCTTGATATCCAATTTAGCCGCACGGCAAGAAAGGGACTCAGAACGGTCTAGCGACTTTACCTGTACCATCCAGAAGGATCAAGCCCACATATCCGATACCCTATCACTAGTTCTTAACAAGCTTAAGGCACTGGATAGTGGACAACCAGGTGGTCAGCACACGATATTGGAATCAGTCCCAGAAGAATGGAAAGAGACTGCAGAATGGGGGGAACCTGAGGAAATCCCTCCTCAAGACAAAGGGAAACAGAGAGAAGGAGAACCTCTGATTTCTTTAATACCAGGCGGCGACTCAGACGATGGGAGTGATGATAGAGATGATGATGGAAACGGAGGAAAACGTGGAGGAGGACCATTCAGATTCAGATGGGGACTAACCCCTGAACAGCATGGAACAGCTAATGTACTTGCAAAAGCATTAGCTCAAACGGTTAAACGACCGGCAGACCTACCCCCATTTTTCAAAGCAAAGACCAGTCAATGTGTGTACCATTGGTTAACCCGATGTGTAGACTACTTCGAACGAAACCCAAGAATCTGAGATGATGATTGAGGACCGATCATCTACGCCCTGGGTAGGACAAAAGGGGATCAGGTCAGTCTAATAGCCGTATAGTATCGACGCACAATGGATGGTCTCTGAGGAGAAGAACAAGACCCGGAACTATCTTCCTGGACTCGCTTTGAGCATGAATTTACTAGTCGGTATACCCCGCTCGAGGAAGGATGAAAGGCCATACGGGATATAGAATCTGTGGAGTACAAAAATGATATTCAGACCTTCATGGGGAAAATGCATAATCTGAATCTCCACGCCCGATTAATGGGACCAGTCTGGCGAATGGTATGTAATAGGAAGTTACCCTCCAAGATAAGATGGTGACTCTCCTTAAACAAGTATGATACCAATGCTGAATGGGAAAAAGCAGGAAGGGAAGCAGGAAGCGATGAGGAAGAACAGGAACAGGACCACCTAGACCGGGACAAATCGAAACCCATAAGAACATCCTCAGACAAGAAACCTGTGGCAAAATTCAACCAAAGGAAAAATGGGAGAAACCCTTCATAATGGGAGATGGTCCCTCCAAGAAAAGGAAATGGAGACCAGAACCCAATAAACCAGTAAAGAAATCTACTAGAACTATGAAGTTAATACATACAAACTTCAAAGCTGCCTACGAGGGAATTTCTCAGTCAACTATCGATGAAAGAAAGAGGGATGGCAATTGAACTCATTGTGGTAAGAAAAACCACGACTACAAAACCTGCTGGGGACAAATTCAGATATCTAGAACAAGGGTGGATGACCGCCCATTCAAGACACTAAGGCCTAGAAGGGTGGCAACAGTTAACCGTCCCAGAAAAATCTCTGCCGCCCATGTTGCAAGAGGTAATAAACTCTGGGAACTAGGTGATGACGAAGAGATGACTAAGGTCATCTCAGTGGTACCGACAACTACCGTGTTCGGGTAGTCTAGAAGAGACATGCTCTCTAAGAATCAAAATCAATGGCCAATTAAGGGGATGTCAAAGCGAAGAAAATGACCTTGTGATAGTGACCTGGGTGGGAGTACACGCATCCTTCTTGCCGCAAGGACAAGGGGATTAATAAAGAGCGATGTATGCATTGGCGGCGCCTCTATGCTTCCCAAGGGAGTGACACAAGCTCACTCTAATGACCTAACACATGACCGTTAGGGTAGTCAGGCATGAATTCTGGATACTGAAAGGTCTCCGATAAAGACCAAAGCCTAGGCAGGAAACAGACAGCACCAAGCGTTCTGAAGGGAGCGACCTTAGGGCTAAGATGAAGGATCTAGAGGATAAGCGAAGCACATCTTCGATCTACACAAGAAATAGGTACAAGAGCTCTAGACTTTACCTCCAGTTACTGCTTCTTAGGTGCCGTGCTGGTACCGAATGGAACTCGATAAAATGAGGACACTGTCTACGGTTAAGTGAGGGTGGAGAATAAGCGCGGGAAGGTTATCAAGGAGACAGCCGACCGGCACTATGCACCCAGCTTTTGTTTCCATGATATCTGGACGATTGCAGAGACCCCCTGACCTGGTTCCACAGGAAGTATAAGTGGAAGGTATCGGAACCCCTCGGCAGGGGGTAAAGACCGCTAGTAGTGGGCTGCCCGATAAACCAAGTGGAAACTAGTTTGTCTGAGGAGACCTAAATGGTCGAAACTGCGTGGGGGCAGTAACAAACATCCCAGTTGTTATCAAACCTCAGACATGTGAAAACGACAGAACAACAATTCAACGCCTTACCCAAAAAAAGCGCGCTTTTAGCGCACCAATGCCTACAAGATATGATTGTCCTGAGGTACATTCTTACATTCACATTATAAATCCGAATCATCAGCACTATAAAATACGAGTACTATTAGATTCAGGATTCAATGTGTTCCTAATCAACAAAGAACTCGTAAAAGAATTAAAAATCCCATTCACAGAGAGACTGAATCCGGTCAACATTCAAGACTTCGATGGAGTATCAACTCCATTGGGAGGAAGGTTCTACACACACCCTATTTGGCTTGAAATAGGACGAAACAAACACATGTCTGAGGTTGCGTGCAAAATCACAGCAGCAGGCGATTATGGAATGATAATCTCTTTCGGATAGTGGTATTCAGAGCACCCCCTATCCAACATTGGAGAACCTACAAAATTGGAAATTCGAGACTCTAAATGTAAAAGCTGTATGGAAGAAGAGGATGAAGGAATTGCGGATATGTTCGAATACGATGAAACTGTCGCTTGGGATGAGAACGCGATCTAAATAGGAAAAGTCAGAGTCGCAGAAAGTCCTAATGAGATCAACTTCAATTCCGTTTCGAAACACTACTGGAAATTCAAGAAACTGTTTCTCCCATAGACGGCAGCAAAGTTAGCCCCTAGGAGAACCTTCGATCATGAAATTAAATTAGTCAAGGGAGCAAAACCCTCTTGGGGACCCATTTATCCTCTGTCTGATAAGCAACTTAAGTTGTTACGAGAATACCTTGATGATATGTTATGACAAGGAAAGATCACGAAGAGCCAATCGCCTTTTGGTATCCTAATTCTCTTTACACCAAAGGCAGATGGAAGACTACGGCTAGTAGTAGACTACCGAAACCTGAACAAGATAACCATCTTGAAAAACTACCCACTACCATCAATGTCAGAGTTACGTGATCGCGTGGCAGGAGCTAGCATCTTTTCCAAAATTGATTTAAAAGATGGCTACAATCTCATCCAAATCAAAGTAGGGGACGAATAGAAAACGTCTTTCCGATCGCGCTATGGATATTACAAGTATAAGGTCATACCTTTTGGATTAGCCAATTCCAGCTACATTTCAGGACATGATGAATGAGGTCCTTCGGGAATACCTAGATCAAGGGATCGTATGTTATTTGAATGAGATTCTCATTTATTCCAAAAATGAGAAGGAACATATCGAACTAGTAACAAAAGTGTTACAACAATTAACAGATTTCCAACTTGCGATCTCAATAAAGAAATATTTCTTCCACATTAAAAAGGTGGAGTTCTTAGGCTACATGATAGCCATCGATGGGGTATCTATGAGTACCCAAAAGGTGGATTCAGTATTAAACTCAAAATCATCTACTTCAGTTAAAGAAGTCCAGATATTTCAAGGATTTGCTAACTTCTACCGATACTTTATAGAAAACTTCTCCAAAATTTGCGCTCCTATTACGGAAGCATTGAAAGGTGATCCAAAGAAGTTCTGGTAGGGTCCAGAACAGGAAAAGGCCTTCCAGGAGCTTGAACGAAAATTCACTTCAGCACCAATTTTACACCATTTCTTCCCAGAAAGAGAAACAGTAGTGGAAACGGATGCTAGCAACTTTGCCTTAGGCTGCATCCTATCACAGTTTGTGGAAAAAAGACTACATCCTGTAGCTTTTCATTCCCGCAAGCTGAATTCCGCAAAGCGAAATTATGAGATCCACGACAAAGAACTATTGGCGACATTGGAAGCTTTCGAAGAATGGCACCAATAGCTGGTTGGAACCGAAAAACCTAGAACTGTGTACACTGATCACCAAAACCTCCAATATTTCCTCACCTCGAAGGTCTGAAGTGGACGCCAAATCCGTTGGGCGCAGAAGTTAGTGGATTACAACTTCAAAATTATTTACCGCCCCGGAATGAGAGGGGGAAAACCTGATACACTCAGTCGACGGCCGGAGTACCATTCTGAGGAGGGAGCTGCACATCATGAACAGGCGATATTGAAACCCAAACATTTCGAAATCAGTTCAGTAACAAGAACTGCAAAAGGGAAAATTCAAATATACTTAATAGCGGACAGCAAAATAAATGATACAAGCATAGGTGATATACAGGAAACTCCTAACTGGAATGGCTCAGACTCGGTAATTCGAGTAAAAGGTTTGGACACCAAGGCAAGATTACCAACTAAAGGCTCAAGAATGGCAGCAGGCCATGATCTCTACTTAATACAGGAAACCAGTCCCAGCACGAGGACAGTTAGTTGTTGGAACCAGTATTACAATTGGTATACCGACTGGAACGTATGGAAGGATTACTTCTAGAAGTGGACTCGCAGTTAAAAGCGGTATCTCTACCGGTGTTGGTATAATCGACGTAGATTATACTGGTGAACTCAAATTACTACTATTTAACCATCGTGATGCAGACTATCATATCAAGGCCGGCGATTGAATTGCCCAACTAGCAATAGAAAAAATTAATACTGCAGAGATGATGGAAATAGACAACCTAGAGAATACCAAAAGAGGCATATCAGGATTCGGCAGCACAGACATCGCAACAAGGGCTATTACTATCCGAGAATTAGAGCCGGTAGTCACCCAACTACATGTGTCAATAAATCAAAATACACATTGGTATGATACAACCGAAGTACCCGAACGAACACTGATGACTAGCGCCATACTAGCCCCTTAAGGAACTGAAGAAATTCAAGCCGGAATTTCTAGAGCAAGTCCTAAAAGCTATCCCAGACAATAGAGAATGGCTTAAAAGAAGAAATAAGTTAGAAAACTTACAAGACCACGGCAAACCTTTCCCGAAAGACTGAACCTTATCCGATGAGTTGCTTTACTATAAGCAAAGACTATTTGTACTAAAAAACCAGGACCTTTATACAAAAATAGCTGAAGGATGTCACCATGCTAAAATAGCAGGACACTTCGGGCAAGAAAAAACCACTGAAATAATTATGAGGGATTTTTATTGGAAAGGACTGGCAGATTGGGTAAACAATTATGTACGGTCATGTGATGATTGTCAACACAACAAATGCCCACAACACGCAAAGTATGGTTTACTACAGCCGCTGTCAATACCCTATGCAGCATGGGCATCAATTTCAGTTGACTTTATTACCCAGTTACCCCAAAGTCAAGGATGCGCCCAAATCATGGTAGTAGTTGACAGATTTACAAAGATGGCCCATTTCATCAAATTGGAAGAAACAGCCACCGCAAAAGATTTGGCAACAGCCTTTACAAAAGAAATAGGGAAACTACATGGTTTACCAACAGAAATCGTCTCAGACATGGATTCAAAGTTTGCAGGAGAATTCTGAGAATGCCTATGCAAAACACTTAATATAAAAAGGAGGATGTCTACAGCGTACCATCCTCAATCAGACAGACAAACTGAGCAAACCAACCAAGTGATGGAACGTTACCTGCGAAGTTTTGTCAACTATGATCAGGATGGCTGGTACCAACTGTTACCTCTAGCCTACCATGCTTACAACAATTCAGTAACCAATGCACATGGGATGACACCATTCTACGCAAACTATAGATTCTACTCACAAACTGAATGGATGAAGGAACGCTAGGCGCAAAATCCAGGAGCCAAACTATATGCAAACTGGATAAAAATGATCCAGGAGCAAGCAAGAGAATTACTCCAACAGACACAAGAAGCTATGGCCAAATACTACGATAGGAAGGCCAAGGAGCAACGTGACTTCAAAATTGGCGATAAAGTAATGTTAAACGCAAAGAACATTGGTACACGCCGAAAGTCAAAGAAACTCAGTCCTAAATTATATGGACCATTCGTGATCTTAGAGAAACGAGGAAACCGCGCCTGTAAACTTAATATCTCGGACTGATAGAACATACATCCAGTGTTTCATGTATCTCTATTAGAACCATACAGAGAGTCGGTACACACGAACCGACAACAACTTCCCAGAGAGCCCGAGTATATTGAGGACGACTTACAATGGGAAATAGAGAAAATTGTAAGAAGCAAGTTACGCTCTTACAAAAAGAGAGTACGCGGTCGCTACTAAGAGGTACGTGAACTATGGTACTTTGTTAAATGGCATGGATGTTCTGAAGATGAGAACACCTGGGAACCTGCCACTGGTATGGATAATGCGAGGGAAATGGTGGATGAATTTCACCGTGATAATACGGAAATTCAAAAGCAGGTAGAGGAAGGACGATGAGATAAAGGTTTTCCTATCGTGGCCAAGCAAACACGGAATATTTTTTACCCTACTCTCATTGGGTCCAAAAGGAGTTAATGTGTAAAAAGGTTAATGGTTAAATTAGGTTTATGTTTATTTTTTATTGTTATGTACCAAAAAGGCATTCGGGGCGAAGCCTTAAGAGGAGGGAGCTCATGTTAGGAATACCAGAACCCGATACCTAGGAACTACCCTAAGTAGGGAAACCCCACTCAGAATCGGAATCTCTGGTCTCCAACACCCCCCTCTGGCTCCCTTACAGGTCCCACACGTCATCATATATATCAATCTCAGTTGCGTCCTGTGACTATATTACCACAGAATTGAAGGTATTAGATTAGCACAATATACTTCGTCGCCGTCCGTCCGACCGGATCCTGTTCACAGGATATATGAGAGAGGATATTCGTCTAGGTCTGGGAAGTGGAGCAGAGTGATTCTGTCAACTACTCAGAGAGTTAATTGGCTCCAAAGACATGATACCTTTGGCATGGGCCCTAAGTAACGGGACGGTTTCGCACAAAGAGATGGTATCAAATGGTAAAGGATCTCTACTAGAGACCAATATATTTACATCCACCAGAAGAGCCTAGAACTCCAAAAGACACTACCAAAGAAGCCAACAAACTTCACAGAGTGTTGCAACTAGGTTTCCAAACACGTCGTAATCATGGGGTGATTCTCAATGATTACTGAAACCTACTACCCAGAGAGCAACCAAGGGTTGCTGACTGAGGGATTAATTACCAATCTGGTGGAATAGCTTCCTGTGAGTTAATAGGAAGTCATCCAGAGAAAATCTATTGGTTGGGTATGGAGTTATAAATGATCGGAGTCAGACGACCTACGATGGTTGTAATGACGACCACCTTTGCAAATATAGCTATGGATAAAACTGATCATTTTATCAATGGCAAAGATAATTGGAGCCAACTCAGTTCCACTTACGAACTAGGCCATAAGTCTAAAGATTCTGCTAATTGGGATATTACAATTGGGGACAGCACACTTCTTAAGAAATATCGTAACTACAAAGAGGGTGTGATGGTTTTCAGGGGCTACAGGTGTTCGCACCTTAGAAGAAAGCTCGACATCGCCAATTACGATTGAAGAAGTACATAGTTGTATGATACGTAGATGTAGTCCATGAACACTCAGATACGGAATATAAATATCGAAGTGCCTCCCAAGCTTTAGACATCATCAAGCAACGGAGAAGAGACCTTAACAATATAATATTATTTTTATGATTCTACCCTACTTTACCTATTTTACTTCGCTCCTAGTAGTCATAAACGAAACGAGCAAAGTTCGAGCCTTCCTAGACAATCTCCATCTACAGAAACGAATCACGATTGGCCTAGACAACTTTGAAGTCTATCAAGTTGTCTCTGCCTAACAGGAAGAGATGTAGCTTTGTTGCAGATTCATAAACTAGTAGACTTAACTATATCGCTGTCCGTTTTAGCCTGTGAGATAATCCTTTGTATGAAGTACCTTTTTCATATCTCTAATTCCTTATAAATAGTAAGTTACCTAAATTTTAGAATATGTATTGCTTTCAAATATGATATTTTACTTAAAACATACCTGCATCAATAATAAAATATCTCAATTCCCTATTTTTCCGCAGGCCTGTTGCTTCAGGCCATTTAGCTAATGCTTCTACAATCTGAGAATTGTAGAATCCACCCCCCTTCTGTCCCTGTACCCCAATGCTACCCCCCAAGTTCATCATTCTGACTCTCTCTATATCCAAGTCCACTCCTCCTTGCTCTCCTCCTACTCCAGCTCTATCACTAGTCACTTCCCCAATATGTTCCCCAATTTGCCCCAGTTCCTCAGGCTCCTGGTTAAAATTTGTTCCACAATCGAAACTAATACCAGGAGAACAAGGTAATAGAACTCCAACTTTGGGTTTTAAGCTGAGAATAGATGCTATTCCACCATTTGCAGCTTTTGGTAATGGTGAAAGTTGTTCTGTTGCACGGCATTGGTGTAGTTGGCCAACTGGATTGATTCCTTTTTTTGTTATAAGTATTTCCCACTCTAAAGCAACTTTCTTCCATTTCCAAATTGCCTGACGAGATATTCGGCCTCCAGTCCTCCTATTAACTGGATTACCACTTTGACTTCAGTCGGACATCTAGATCTCCTGTACCTCATATTAATATTATAACTTATATAACCAGTTTTCTCATTTCACGAACGAAATACCTGGCTTAGTAGGATGAAAAATATGTTACCCGTAGAGGATCATTAACTGAGACTTAGACTGATGAGATGTTTGATGCCTTGGGAACTCAACTTGTACTACTACAGAAATACAACTTCTCTATTATTCATCCACTATCTTGTGACAAATCACTAGAGCATTTTTGGCAAAGTGCTGGTAGTGATACATTCTCTATCAGGAAACATCTGGCAAAAATTTTATTTTTTGAAAAGGAGGGCCGGAGGTTGACACACTCACCCTCTCAGGCTTCGGGCACTATACTCAATTTGGGAGTCTGCATATAGTGCCGGAGGTTTCATGGCTAATATCCCTGTGTACAGCTCTTTCTCACAGGCAGAAATTCCTGGACAGTTCAACAGTAACCGCTGGGACCTCTATTTTTGTACGTATATCACCCAAACAATGTCTGTTTCTTAAATCGAATTCCCTCCGCTAACAAGCATCTTCCAGCCGCCGAATACCATCTCCCCCTTCCAAAAAAAAATCTACACCATCCACCAACCCCACACCCCTCCAGAATATGCCAAAATCAAAATCCGGACTGATTTGCCCAGGAACCCAGGGCCACGAAAACAATGGCGACGTTCGATGGTGCAAACATGTCCGCTGCTTCCCCAACCGGGCTGGTTTCGGTCCGGAGTATCGTGCCTGGCAGAATGCCCTCAAGTTCAAGATGGAGCGCAAGGGTATTCAGGGCCACAAGCATGCTACTGTGTCCCTGTGGGCGGCTATTCAGGCCCACGCTCAGACAGTGGAGCCTATTGCCAGCAATGGCATGGCTGTCCACTGGCAGGCCGATTCCAACCGGGGCAGGCATTTCACGGAATACCTCGATTTTTTACTCAAGGATGTTGCCAAAAAACATTCGAAAACGTTGGTGGCGATGGGCCTTGCTGTTCCTCCTGCCGCTCCTGCAACTCCCCCCCCCTGCTACCGGAAATGATCGTAGGTTTCTTCAAACTGTCTGAAGTAAATCTCTATTGTATGTAATGATTTGAGTCGTACAGGTTTTGCTGGTCTGCGCGCTGTCCGCCTCTGGCTGGATTTTCTGGATTTGGCCCCCCCAGACGAACCGCTAGCGCCAAGGTTGGACAACGTTCAATGGAAGACCCACGGAGCAGTCTACTGGCTGGAGGTAATGGAATCCACTCTGGCCAACCTGCTCTCCCAGATTGACAGGATTGTTCCGTGGGGTGTTGGGTATCGCCAGCTTGTTGGCGCAATGAGGTATGGTACAATTTTGCTGCTCGATGATCCGGAAGAAGCGCTGCCACTTTCGGAGATGATCCTCATCACAGCAAACAGGCACGTCCGCATCTGGTAGGGTCAGAGTCCCCCGGGTGAACCAATGGATTTGCTGTTCCGTGCTCATCACGACCAGGATGACGATGGAACTCCTGTCCCGCCTGGTCAGCCATACGGGGCACAAACCAATTGGGGCCGACTGGAAGTGGAAGGGGAGGAAGAGGAGCCGGAGCCGGAGGAGCATGAGCTGGAGCCGGAGGAGCATGAGCTGGAGCCGGAGGAGCATGAGCTGGAGCCGGAGGAGCATGAGCTGGAGCCGGAGGAGCATGAGCTGGAGCCGGAAGAGGATGAGCCGGAAAGGGATGAAGAGGAGCCAGAGGAGGATGAAGAGGAGGATGAGGGGCAGGACGACGATGGGGGCGGGGGCGAGGGGCAGAACGAGGGTGAGGACGACGATGAGGGGGGAGGTAACCAGCCTGAGGGGTCGAGGGCAGCTGCGGATTGGGAACCGAAGTCCGATGCGAATACTCAGAGAAAGTCCAAGGGCAAAACCCAGTCAAAGGAGAATCGCACCAGAAAGACACGGGGGAGGTCCCACGGCAACAGGACCGACGTCAATGATATGGAGAAAACCCCAGCCCATCACTCCCATGGTAAGCAAGCTTTTCTTTGTCGTGCTGACTCGAACAAAAATACTGACATAGAGATAATAGCTGTCGGACCCAGTTCTTGGATGGCAATCAACACCGCCGGCAAACAGGATCTGGCTGCAATGACGGGATCAGGTCCTCCTACTGACCCCAGAAAATGTCCGCGGCAGGCGACTCGGACGAACAGCATGCCCAGCCCGCCAAACAGTCCCCCTTCGTCCTCTGGTCAGAGCAGCGATTCCCCCTCGACGGTAGTGAAGCAGGCGGAGCTGCTTTTTCAAATCACAGCCGACACCTTGGTTTGTAACCCTTTCCCGTTCCGTTTGATTTCAGCATCAGCTTAGCCCACGCCGGCAAAGCTATCCGCCCTGGCAAGATATGTCTAATATGAAGTCTTGCATGCGATGTAGTGCTAGTAGGTTAGAGCAGGCATAGAGCCTGTTTCTTTTATGGATTGGGGGTAGTGTTCGTTATGGGGCGGGGTGGGGCGGGTTTTCCATTTTCTGCCCCGCCCTCGACACGGCCCGGGGTCAATTTTATGTCTCCCCCCCCGCCCCGCCTTCCACAGGGCCCCGCACAGGCCGCGGGGCGGGGCGGGGATTTTTTTTTCCACGCTTATTACCCAGGCAGGGCCCCGTTCTGAAATTCCCCTTGTCCCAACCGCGCGGGGCCCTGCTTTCCTTAACGACTAATCACTAGTGACTAGCCCAAAATTTGTTTATCGCCGGATCTGACGTATCATGACCACTATTATATATAATTGAGCACATGCCCCTTGGCATTTGATCCTTAGAGGGTATGACTTTCGGCCTATGATTTTCGGCATATTGTTTTGGGCATAGAGCTCTGGATGCATACTTTCGAGCTTATAGTTTTTGTGCGTATCATTTTTTTTTTGGGTGCATGGTTTTAGGCGTATGGTTTTCGGTGTATGAGTGAATGACTACGTCGCTAATTTGGATAGATCTAGTTTTATTTATAATACTCTTCACATATACATAGGACCAATGAGAAACAACTGTCTACATGTTCAAGTTCCCACGTAATTTCTGCCACGATTCCGGCATTTTGCTGAATTCCCACAATGGTTTCCCGATCCTCTCCACATATGCATCATGTACCACCTAGTATGTAAAGTGGACTACACTATAGCGATGGCCCACAAAAGATCCTAGATAATGCTCCATCGCATACGAGTGCATGAAAATAACAGAGTCTAGATGGTACATGTTAGTTACACATGCAGTTGAAGAGACAACAGAACAGTCTATAGTACCACGAGGACAATCAATCTTAACTCCAAGCTCTGGGAAGCAGGCATCGCCTCCTTTAAAATCTCCCAATACAACAATAGCACACCATCTATGGCATACGTCTTCCACATCCTTGTGGTTATTGGTATTCGCATTGATGACCGATGAACGTGAAGTCTATAGCCCAAATGCTTCATCAATATTGTCTGCTCTTCCATCGTAAATGGTTCCATAGACAGCCTTGTATTTGGAATACTCTTCCGAGAGAAAAGCATGAAATAAAGCCTCTACAGTTTGAGTCAATGGTAGAAGCTTTTGGGCAAGTACCCTCAGTGCTTCAATGGCCAGTTTTGACTTATATGACGACGATGGTCCCGACCCAAGTGTGATATCCTTCGTTCGCTTTTCCATTCTTGGCGCAAATGAGCGGTGCACAATAATACAGCTCTTCATTCTTGGGATGCCATCAGGATTAAGCTTGTTGCTCGCGTTTCCTTCTAGAGAGCTGAAGGTTGTGGCATTCTTCATATAGTCATTGGCGGCATCAGTATCTCGAACATCTGGTATCCCGCCCGGTCTATAGCACTCCCATGTACCTATTGCACCATGCCGGGTATGATCTGCTGCTAAATTCCTGGAAGCAATATATTCGTGGACCTCTGGTTCAATTTGAGGTAATAGCCAGCTGGCCTGTTTGTTCTAGGCTTTTATTACACATGGGATGTCATGCCTAATTATAGTTTAACCACTGTATAAGCCTATTTACAGCCACGAGTATCATTAATTACTTACCTGTTCCTTATAATCGTAACGTTGCCCATGACGCATTGCAAGTTTGGCTCATTTTCCTCCTCAAAGTTTTCTGCCAAGTTGAAGTTCTGCTGACGTTTAGGCCTTGAAAGAATTGTGTTCAGGACATCGAAACCAGCACATCGTTGATATGTTACATGATGCCTAGGCTTAATCAACATCTGGCGAATATTCTATTTCATGCTGTATAGCATCTTGCCGGTGAGCCGTAGGATAGGTAGCTGAGGATCTAATACAACAGATAAAGGGATCAGTATATGCTTTGAATGTATAGAACTTTATTCAATGCTTGTAGATAATATCTTACATTTAGCCATGCCAGAATTCGGAATGCACTTACCCTCATCGACATTAAGAATCTCCTGAACCTGCTTATTATTTCTTCGGTATTCCCGCTTCCATTTCTGCCTCACAACCTCCTTTTCCTTCCCTTTTGATAATCTGCCCATAGTCTTTTTCTTGAACCATCCAAACTCGCTCAAAGCAAGCTTCCTTCCCATTCAAAGCAGGATAGAATAAAGGGCGTTTGATATAGAACAATGGCTATAGTATATCTAGAGAG
The DNA here is from genome assembly GCF_000151645.1 of Tuber melanosporum. Lineage (NCBI taxonomy): Eukaryota > Fungi > Ascomycota > Pezizomycetes > Pezizales > Tuberaceae > Tuber > Tuber melanosporum. Next base: position 470,256 of record NW_003299110.1, on the reverse strand, counting down.
TAGTACAGGGGGCTTCCGCATCATGTTCTCGTGCTAGTGTGCTGTTTACCGAGATGCACCAGTAGGCGAGTGCTCATAGTTACATTTGTAGGGAACGGGAGAGTAGGGAAATAGAGGAACAGGGGAATAGGGGGAATAGGGGAATAAAAACTATTGTGCAAGGGTGGTTACGCGAACAGGTCACACGACACGTTGAAACTGTAGCAACTAACCTCCGGGTAGGTTTGTATTACCTACATCCTTTCCTGAGTCTGATTTTTCTACCACTATTTCATTCTAATAGCATTTACAATTTTTTGGCATAGGATTTTCTAGACATATGGACTATACATATAATTTTGGGCATATTTCTACAAGAATGATCCCTATAGCACACCTAAATGTAATTTTGGGCGTATAATTATTCTCAGCACATAATTTCATGCTTATTACTCTGCACATAATTCCAAGCATATGATTCTATACCCATAGCACTCCGGACCATATAAATTGTGATCATGATTTTATATCATTCACTTGATATTTACTGCTCTATTAATATACACATATCCCTAATTGTGCACATTACTGTTGGTGGGTATAGCTCGGCGGCAATAAAACTATATACGAAGCCTGATTACCCTTAATCAAATTCTGCGAATGCAGGAACATTTCCTAGCAGATTTTAACCTAGTTTAAATCTGGACCTTTTCTTTGCTTTCCCACCTGTTCTAGCGCGCTTCCTTGTTGTAACTCCAATCCCCATACCGCCCTCTTGTGCTCTTCTCCGAGCTACCCATAGCACTATAGGAGCTGACTCGGGAGCTTCCGGATAAACATCCTCCTCAGAGCAAACTTCCTGCTGGCCTATTGGATCTATACTGTTAACATTTGTGTTATCCACTTCATCATTTTCAAGATCACTAACTCTTTCCGCAGTCTCAGGCTCTTCCTCCTGCGATTCTTCCTTAGTGTCGGACCCAACATACATGTTCACCGTCCTGTCCCTGATTCTATAGTCATCTCCTGACTCTTCCGAGCTTGCCAATTGCTCGCCGCCATCTTGACCTTGATCTGGTGGATGGCGTGCATATCGAGATTGAACCAAGCCATGATCAGGCAAGATGGGCCTCAGCTCTTTTCCAAATGCCCATCTTCCATCCTGATCAACAAAAGACCATGCTGTGTCTTTGTTTTGTAACTCGTCATCGTCAGAGATACAGTCATAACCCCCCTCATCACACTCTGGTCCTGCCTATCTACCCAACCTCGGTAATCCTCAATTGCTGCTATTTTTTTCAACCTTGCTGCCTCCCGTTCGCTGTCATAATTTGCTAGCTCTTGTCGAAATTCTTCGTACTCATATGATTTCACAAGCATTGAGGCCTGGATTGTACTGCTTTTCAATCGTGATCCGCGATACGGAACCACATCTCTTACCATACTATATATCCGTTCAACACCAACGCTGCCTCCTTGGACTGCAAGAATATCCTTAGCCATCTGGGCTAAATTGGGGAACCTCCCAGTATTAACCTTCCACCACTCCAGTATGTTTGCTTCATAGAAAATCTCAGTTGGATTTGTATCAGGCATGGAATTCAAGGCTCCGGTGGCTGGCTCCAGAGGTTCAACCTCAGATTCTGATTTGATATACGCGAGTGCCTCGCTTATAATAGTTCTCGATCTCGATCTGTGAAGATGCTTTGATCGACTATTTAGGCCGCTCCATGGAATTGGAGTATCAGGATATCGGGCATTCATTAGTGCGTAGTAAAGATCATAATATGCAATAAACTCCCTTTTATATGACTTCTCGTAATCAGTCTCACCAGCAGCATCATCTAAATCCCATTCACGCAATAGGTTTAGTTTAGAATACTGGTTGAGATAAGCTCCAATGCCAAACAGAAGGCCTCTTGGGTTTTCGGTTTTACCATAATAAACTGCTGCCTTTAGTTTTGCTCTCAGCAAACCTTCATGAATGTCAACCTTCTACTGCATCCGCTTGCGTTCTAACTTTATGATTTGCGATTTTAAATGATCAAAGATGTCTTGATAGACTTGGAATACACGATAAATCATAACTCAGAGTGTTTTTGACATCTACAGGGTCCAAACCGGATGGGCTGAAGTACTTCTAAGATGTACTCAACTTGCTTCCATTCTTTGGGGGTAGACTATAGTGGCGCGAAATCAGGATAGGTTTATAACCAATCCTTTGTGAATTCAAGCAACCACACAGATCTCTCCAACATATTTATAGTCGAGTTCCATCCTGATTTGACAACATAAATGAGCATAGTTGAGATCTCCATCCTGTCGTTCTGTATCTCAATGAAGTGCTGCTGGTGCTGAGGTGAAGATCCGATAGCAATACTCATTTTCCGATATCAATGTGTACACAACCTGATTAGCATTCTCCATTCAACAACTCGGTATAGTATTTAGGAACAATTCAGGTGAATTAGATATCGTCTTTCTCCGAAGCTCCAGGATTCATCATATGATTCATATTCTTTCTTTTCACCTGAGGGTTTTTAATTTGGGCGTATGAATCTGTACGTATGTGTGCGTATGAGCTGATATGTGTAACTCACTGTTTGTGAAACTGTTACATGTATGGGGTCTTTGATATTATCTTTTCTATTGTTTTGTGAAAGCCATTATCCAACCTCACAACCTTATCGATATAATCTGCCTTAAAGTCAGAGGACATATGACCATCCTTTGATTTCACCTTGATAGAACTCATAAATGCAGCAAGAATAAGCTGAATAACATGGGCCATACACGGAATATGGTTTTCTATCAGGGACCATTCAATTGATAGTGAACCTAACGCGTTGTTTAAGGCTTCCGTAAGGGTTTTGTTGTTACTAGCGCTATCGGTAGTGAAAGCAGGAATTCTATCCTGAATCCCATATTCAGCGAGGACCTTATTAATGATTCCTGCCATATTTGCACTTGTGTGAGAACCTTTTATTTCCTCAAACACAATTAGCACTTTCTCTATCTGCCAGTTATCTGAGATCCAATAGGCCACAAGTGCCAGAAATGCGAGTTTATTTGTTGAAGTCTATGCATCAGCGGCCAGGGAGATCCTTCCGTCAACTGGCCAACCGGTTCGAATCTCGTCCACTGTAGAGTTACCGAGCCGTTTAAAATATCTTGTCAGCGTAGTCGGGCTTGGGATTTCAATGCTTAGACGAATATATTTGAAGGCTCGGCGGAAGGCAAGGTTGTTTGAGCAATTAAATGCAAGATTTGTTGTAAGGAACGCCTTCAGGAAGTATTCTTCGAAAAGGTGCTGTTTGAACTCCATTGGTGTTACTAGATCAATTATTCTGTGCCAATTTCCAGTTTTTGTTCCTTTTTGCAATAGCAGGACATCTGTGCCAGGTGAACTTCCAGTATTAAATCCGGTAAACTTTCTAGATCTCTGGCATGCTGAGGATTTGTTGTGATCGTGCATCGAGCTGGTGCCTGTACTGCTTGGGTGAGCGAGAACCTTCCTACAAATGATGCACATCACCCTTAGTGTACCAACGGCACGGCCTGAGCGGTTGGCGCATTGGTAAAAGTATTTCCACACGTCTGTGCCTCGAAGATCAGAGTTCCATCAGACCTTCTTCTTACTGGCATATTTTGCGGTATATGCCGCAAATCCTGCTGTCTCTTTCCACCACTCCATCCAGCTCTCATGATATTCTTCTGTATAGAGATAAAAGTTTCCAAATATCTCAAATGAATTTGCATCACTCGTTACTGAAGCCGGAGCTGGTAAGTGGAGCATGTTCCGACCATGATCTTGGTTTCCAGGTGGTAGTGAAACAGAATCTGGGTGCAAAGGTCTTGTAGCACTTGAAAAAGGTGCTTGAGAGGCACTAGCCAGAGGTTTTGGGGTTGGTGTTACTGGGCCATCACTCGAGTATGGACTGGATTCGACAGATAGTAGAGATAGAGACGGGGACTGGTCCATGGTTGGATTTTCATGTACACGTAGAAAGGAAGTACGGCTTCTTACACTGCTGCCGTAGTGGGCCTGTTGACTGCCTTGGTGGGAGCGTAGGCTGCCAGCTGTACAGGATTTGGGTTGTGAAGGCATCTTGAGTATCAGGGTCACAGTATCTCTCAATGATTGGTGGCTTTTGATAGCTGGTGTAATAGAAGTCTTTCAGTTGTAATATCTTCTACAAAAAAGATGTTTAGATTCAGGCAATGAGCTGTTATAAGATACTGAGCTACTATCTAAGAACCTCACCTGGCTGTACACTGTTATTCTATTTCTTTCCCTGCATATGCATCTTTCTGTATTAATTGTTCATGGGATTTCGTGCATATGACTTGTGCATATGACTTTTGTGCTTATGGTTTTTGAGAGTATAATTTGTGTACATGACTTGTGTGTATGATTGCGCTTGAATTTAGTTGTAAATACTACAGTATGGATCTTGGCAGGAACTACACGAATTGAGAGTTAGATATTGGGGGATAAACTATGAATGAGCTGTAAGCTTATGCTAGTCTGAATCTGAAGCAGTGGTCAAAACACACTGTTAAGGGGCATATAATCCAACATAACCGTATTAGAGCATTTATCCGAATTCACTAATCCCATGTGAGCACTCCCATAAAACGCCTTCACCCTTAGACGGCAAACTAATTTTACAATCAGATCTGCCCGCCAGAATTCTTTGGGGCTCTCGTAACGATTAGAAGTAATTCCAATGGCAAGGAGTTAGTGCTGAAATATAATATAGTACTGTGTCAGTCTTGTTTTCCGAGTGATCAAGTGTGATTTATGGTTGTAGCTTTTGTATATAAATACCGGGTTATCCAATAATGAGATTACCTATTACTTAGCTGCCATTCCCCATGAACTCACAAGACTGCTATACCGTACCTACTGCTATCCACCCTTTTCTCTGTATCTGCAGAGACAATGACTACTGTGCCAATGGAGCTAGTTCCAGTTCAGGAGTTTCAGACCTCGATGTTAGGTCCGAACGAACCTGTGGACCTTTACCACGTGTCCCTTGACAGGAAGACTGTTGACTTCTTTTTCTATACGCTATTACTCCATTCCGTCCGAGACTCATACCCATATTACCAGTGCTGAAAAGCTAATAGTGAGATATAGACAAACCTTGGGCTAATAGCCGGTCACCAAGAATTGAGCGACGATACCAGTTAAAGCTGTGTGGATTCGATTGGGCAAACAGAGGCAAGACAGTCAAATTGGTTAGAGGTGGGCAGATAGCGGGAATGTTGGAACTTAGATCACCGGAATCCCGGGTCATCATACAAGCACTTGATTTGGGTTATGAGATTGAGGGCCGAGTCTCAAGCTTGGAAATCTTTCGGCAGTGTCATTCCAACCGCCGTATAGTACAGGGAAAAATGACCTGGCGCTTGGTTCCAGAATCAGGTTCAGAATAATATCGTTCTCGCTTTTGTAAATTTACATAAATGATATTCTTTGTACTCTCTCGAACTTGATATAGATTAGTCCAATCCATAAGTGGCTGGCCTTAACATGAGCTTCCAGCATACTGGATTGCTGATTATTCCGTCGTTATCCCGTTCAAGAGTTCATCTGCTGCTCTCAAGTATCTTCCCAATGGTGACCACCAACCATTCTATAGTATTTCTTTATTCCAAACTTCTTTCCCTACCACAAAAGCACTACAATTCTACATCCCTCAGTATCTAATCTTGCACGTTCAAATCATGGAGGGTATTGAGAACCACATTGTTACCGGAACTGACCCACTAGGGTACACCGAACCTGATACCATTCTACTTCCGCGGCTTTGTGCAATGGTTGGTGTTGAGACCGACCATAACTTTATTGAGATGAAGGACCTCCCCCAGAGCTCTCTAGACAACTACAGTGACCTTGGGCAAACCCTGTTTTCACATTCTTATCTCTACTCAATTGCCTGGAGTCACAAGGTAATACGATTCTTTTGTAAGTCAACTATCCACTGATGCTCACATTTTGCACCTTGTTCATGCTACTATACAGCAGGTGTGGTGGATTTTCCAAAGGCCGGAATGCATACTCCAGTATTGGGTAGGACGTATTGGTTGGGAACCAAAATCGATGAGGACAAGTCTGAGAACGTGGAGCTACAGAGAAAGGAGATGGTATCAGGATTCTTGGAATGTGATGATGCGGAGTACGATGGGATTCTTGTTGCTCTAAAGGCAGGAGTCTACATTCGTGCCACAGTCCATTCAATGAAAATGATACAGAGTGGAAGTACGAGTAGTAGGGTCATTCTGGGTGTTGTTCATTGTGCAATTGTAGATTTTGATTTTGATTCTGAGATAGAATTCTATCCAGCGGACCGCCTAGACTAGCTTGTCTACAAAAATATGCAGGCTTATCTTGCTCGTTTGGATTCTGTAATTACACTAGTAATAAGGAAATGTTAGATTTGAATAGCACCTTGGTGCTTATGAATTTAGTATGAATTGGGTCGTGCGGTTTCGGGCATGTAGTTTTGGGCATATACCTTTGTGCGTATGTCGTTGTAATGATGTCTTTGGGCGTATGGCTTAGAGTGTATGAATATGGGCGTATGGTTTTGGGCGTATGGATTTTGGCCTATGTAGTTGGCCACGGCATATATAATGACATATTACTCTGTGCGTATAAACCATAGGAGCTTCGGATACAACTCATTATGCGGCAAAAGCAGCTTCACGCAATGCGCCTATTATTATCTACAAAAGGTAATTTTAAACGAGCTGGGATGTAACAAGGGTTAAAGTACAGGATATAGGGGGGGGCAGCTCTTGAGTGAGGCAGGGGGAACGGGCGAAGAGGAAGGCAGGGGACGAACAAAGAGGAAAAAGGAGGACCAAATCGCAAAAGGAAAAAATTATTCCCGGGGCTCCCGTTTCACGCACTTTGTATATCGCATGTTGGCCATGTTGAGGAGCGCAAGTCGGTCCATCTCGCGATCAATCTCATCCATCTCTTCAACGTTAATTCCTTGCTCTGCAGCGTCTTCCCTCGCGGAGGCCTCAAGATCAACAATGAGAGGAGCGTTGCCAGCCAGGAACCGCTTCCTCTTAGTAACAATATGCGCAATGCTGTCTTGCTGGTCTTCCGGGCTTGAAAAGAAGTCCTTGGGGGTCACAGCTCGCCCAAGCAGGCGCTCTCTAATCTCCTGTGTGCTGGCGTGGAACCGATTCTCGTCAGAATCCCACGTTTCCATCATGTCGATGTCCACGTCCTCGGACTTAATAAACGTCCGGGACAGTACTTCCTCCTCCCCCCCCCGCCCTCCTCCTCCTCCTCCTCCTCCTCCTCCGTATCCCCCTCCTCCTCTTCCCTGTAGACCCCATCAGAGTCCTCCGAGCCATTGCCGTCCTCATCAGCAGACCCGTAGAGATCCAAGAAGTCAACTTCTTCGGTTCCAAGTTGGTATCAGTCAGACAAAAGGGCCGAGAAT
>NW_003299110.1:458048-461660 GCF_000151645.1 Tuber melanosporum | reverse complement strand
AAAAAGATAATGTTGCCCCATGGTAGGAAGAAGAATGAGTCCCATTAAGCTTGACTAAAATACAAAATATTTGCATAGGATTAAACAGAAAGCTAAAGAGATTATTATACTTTAGTCTCAGACTATATATGCCATAGACGGTTGTCCTATTTCAATTCCTGTGTCAAAAATACATTTTTCCCTATTTCTCGAAATTCTCCTGGTTGCTATGCAAACTAAGTTTCCTTGTTTTCCCTGCAATGCACCCATTTTAAAAAAAATAATAAAACAATAAAAATAAGAATAAAATAACACATGACCTGGAGCACAATCGGGTCTCCCCCTTTTACACACCCGTAAGTACTCGTACTCGTATAGTTAGTTAGTTGCTTATGATAGCTAAGTCCAGCGTACTCATAGAGTTATCATATGATAATATTATGATACTTGTACATACGGTAACCGTACGATACGAGCACAGATCTCTTCAAAACCCACCCTAACCCAAATATCAGTAACCTACGAGTTATACCTACCCATCATATCCACCAAGAATGGCAGGCAATCCCACCCTACCCTACTTATTCCACTCGAGTATGATACCGGTATGATACCTTACCATCCACCAAAAAAAAAAAAAAAAAAAAAAGTCCCAAAAGAACCCATCACCACCCGCCAAATCATGCCCCGAACAAGACCAATCCGTGCAGCACCTCGGTGAGATTCCACCCATGGGTACAACAATACTCGAGTACAGTAAGTACAGCACTGTACGAGTACGGTAGGTGGGTGGGTGGGTGACCTAGCGCTTACGCTTCTTGTGTTTGACTGCCGTGTAACGCGCTATGATGGTAGGGATAGTCTACGGTTAGCGCTGGCTTGGGGTTTAAGCGATGGGTTATGTATGATATTATGATATGCATTTGGGGGCGGAGGAGAGGGGCCTTGTGATTTGTAGTCGCTGCGCTCTGATCATCCATCTACCGGGTTCACGTGGATAATTTGTGATGGGATAAGATGTGTGGAATTATTGGAAAGATAATTGTACGGTATTCTCTCTCGTACAAGTACAATTGTCATGGAGTAGACTAGACTAGACTATTATCATGCATAGGTATGGCTAGCAGGTAAGGTAGAATGTGGAGTCAAGAAAATTGTTAAAGAGTAAGAATAAGAAGAAAGAAGAATACAAGATAGAAATGAGAGAAGTTAGTGCCCAGCACAGAGGTAAAAAAAAAAAAAAAGTAAAGAATAAAACGTGAAAGAAAAGAAAAGAAAAAAAACCCCGTAAAAAGCAAACCAATCCCATCCTACAATATTCTCCATCGCCCTCCTTCCATTCCATCTCCATTCCAGAAGAAAAAAAGAAATAACATGAAAGGTGAAAGAAAAGAAGAAAAAAACCTGAAACCAAAACCTCCATGCAGCCATAAAACGAGGGCAAGAGAGTAAAAAGTAGTAAAAGTAAAGCGAAAGGAGGAAAAAAAAATACATAAATGAATATCAACGTTTCTCAAATGCCACCCAAAAGACAGTTAAAAAAGAAAAACCCCCTAAAAAAATGCAATGAAAACCAACCGACGAACAAAAAAAGAGTACCAAAAGTTATCATAGAGCGCAATGATCAACCCCCCAAATAAACCCGCGTCCAAGAGGCAGTGAATAGGGAATGCCGTCAGCCTATTATTGCCCATTTTTGTTCCCAATCGAGTAAAATCATGTTCACGTAACGAGCGCTTGTTAGTTAATAGGATAACGACATCCCCTCCATCATTGCTCTCAAAAGGATAATGCCGATTTGTAGGAAAATCGGAAATTGACTCTTCGAAAAACCCAGGTGGCTCTCATCTTTTTGCTCTTTTTACCAACCAAATGAAACCCCCAAAACCCCATATCTCGCCCACCTATGAACCATTTTTGTTGCTCCGAATCGAAAAGAAAGTACTGGCCCAGAAATTATTAAGAGTAGTAATGTTGATGAATGGATTTTTTTCGTATCTCCTCGTGTCGTAGCGTCCAACTTTCGTGAGCTTCCTTTTTTCAATCGGAGATCCTCCTCTTACTGAGAATTGAACGCAATGGGAATAAGAATAAAAGTGAAAAGAAAAAAAGACAAATCACAATCCCCAAATATAAGCGCCGCATTAATTTCTTTTGTGCCTACCCCAAGCCCCTGCCGCCGCCATACACCTGGTATCTAAACCTCCCAATCACCATGTAACAAGGAATCGAATAAAATTCAATGTGGAAGAAAAGAAGGGATAAAAAGGAAACAATAAAACAATAGAAATAATAGCGCCCGAAAATCAAATGTTTTCGCTATGCTAACCACACGCCCAGGCATCCGTCGTGTTACCATTACTCGTCTCTCTTTCTCTTACGTCGGCTCTTCTTGGACTCTGGTGATGAGGAAGAAATCTTATCCTTGATCCCCGATGAGGCTTGGGTTGCGTTGACAAGGACAATGCCTAATGATTCGCTATGCTCTGAAAGCACATCCGAATCATCCTCGCCCATCATGTCACCATCGATGAGGGTCATGTGAATGGTGGTACTTCCGTGAGTTCGTGCATGCTGGCTCAGGTTATCAGAACGTGAGAATTTCTTGCCACATTCGCCACAAGAGAAGGGCTTATCCTTGGTGTGAAGAGAGCGGAAGTGCCTCTTGAGGTGTTCCTGTCGACGGAAGCGGCGGGAGCACAAGTGGCACACAAAAGTCTTTGAGGGATCCTCAGTCAAAGACTGCTTACGTCCACGGCGGACGACGGGTGCTGGGGAAACTACCTGCGAATCCGAAGACTCGTAGAAGGATGATTCGGTTGGGGCAGGTGTGATTGATGATTCATGGCAGCTAGAGTGCGAAAAGAAATCACCATCGCAAGTACTTTCGGGGTACCCGTTTGCTCGAGCGTTGGCAATTATATCGTCGAGCTCCGCTTCGGAGTCTTCATACGTCTCAGCCTTGATCTTCCTCTGAACCTTGCGTTGCTTGGTGGGAGGGATTGCGGAGCCTCCTCGAGACGAATCAGATGGAGGAGGAGACAACGGTGCTTGAAATTCCTGGCTGTTAATATCACCAGATACGCTCTCATCATCGCTCAGGTCATCCATCTCCCAGCCCTCCTCGTCATCAAAGCCATCACGCTGACGCCTGTTTCCGAGAAGATCGACGGGGTTGATGGTGTTCTGTGGCATGTTCATCAATCCGGAGACAAGCTCGTTATCAGACTCGAAGTCAGAGAGTTGCTCCTCGAGACCAAGGAAGCCGTGGGCAAAATCCCTTCCCTCGGTCTTAATATCGTCCTTTCCCATACCGAGCATGAAGTTGTGTTCGTCATCATCATCGCGAATGGAAGGAAGAGTAGCAAACTCCAAATCCTTGTCAGAAGCGGACGGATTGGGTGACGGATATGTGAGCTTTCGTGGATCACAGAAATCGAGCTCCGGAGATGATGAGTGATCCGAAGCTGGTGACAATGAGGGGCAAGTCGGCAAGAGAACCGAAGGGCTCGAGTGGGTTGGGAGCAGACTAGGAGGATAAATATATGCTATCAAACAATCTTAGCCAATTGATTCAGAAATTAGATGAGTCGAAGCGCGAATTGGGACTGTTCTTCTGGAGATGCCGCATCC